>NC_050581.1:199360973-199648473 GCF_011100635.1 Trichosurus vulpecula | reverse complement strand
ACTCATACCCGCATACACACACAAATATGCATACTGCACTCGCACCCCCATACACACACACACACACCCCACAACACAATCCTTAGATCCAAGCCAGCCACACACATCTGCCTCTCAGTTGAAGCTGAGACAGGGAGAGGCCAAGGGGTGATTTAGAAGCATTCAGTGAGAAGGTCAGACTTCAGCTCAGCCCCCAGCCAGGGGTGACCTCGGGGGTATCCTCATTATTGGAGCAGACCCTGGAGCAAGAGTCTGAACTCTGACCTCCCAAGGAAAAGCCCAGACAAGGTGAGTGTGTGGGGAAAGGCAGCTCCTCCCCTCTTCAAGGTCTTCATGCCTGATGGACAAGAAACGGACAGAAGTATAGAAGCTCCCTCCGGGCTGGGGCTGTGCTCTGTACAGCCTGGGCAGCAAACTGGGAGAAGGGGTTACGGAGTCCATCCTGCTACTACTAGTGGGGTGAGGGGGGCAGGGATAGATTATTGCTAAGAATTTCTCTTCTCACTTCACTAGCAACAGGAAATGAAGCTCCAGTGAATCTTACTGTACCTGGGGTGAATCACTTAGGGATGAGTAAAAGCAAACCGGGCAGCAGGAAGAAGGCGGAGGGTGGGGAGAAGGGATGGGGCAAAGACAGATAATAAGGTGTTTCTCATTAGCTAGTGTTTCAAAGCTTTTTTGTTTTTGTTTGGAGGCAAGAATAGCTGAATCAGTTGCCAGATCACATCGTGTGCTAACCTGGGATGCCCTGCCTCCCTCTGGGAGTTCCTGCCCTCTGCTCGATCCTGCTGGACCCCAAGACTTGGTCCTTTTGGCCTCTTCTCTCCTCCCTCTCCCTCCTGGGTGACCTCATCTATTCCCATGGCTTTCATTGTCCCCTTCCTAATCCAGGCTTCATCTCTTCCCCAGTTCTACTCCTAGGCTTCCAAGAGCATGCTGGACCCCTCTCTCCTGGATGCCCCTGGGATTGGGCATGTCCTAAATGTGCCCCCCACCACCTTCTTGTCTATTTCTGTTGGTGACTCTGACATTCTCCCAGTCCCTTGAGCCAAAAATCCCAGGATAACCTCTGACACATCCTCTCCTTTGCTGCTTCCCCCTCCCCACTTTCAAGCAGTGGTCAAGCCTCTCTTGTGGCTCCTGCTCTCTCCTCACACTGACCCCACCCAACCCTAGTTCAGACCCTTACTGGATGGAAAAAGGAGGGCACAGGGACAGGTCAAGAAGCATCTAGTAAACCAAGTTTGATTGGGGCAGGTTATGGGAAAATAAGGCAGAAAAAGTCAGTGGGAACCAGCTAGCTCAGGGCCTTGAAGGCCAAGCTGAAATTTTGGCATCTTATGCCATGAGAAATAGGGAGCTGCTGAAAGTCTCCCCTTTCTTGTTCTAATCCCACTCATTGGCAGTTAGTTGTGGAGGGTGCCTGGCCCATTAGAGTGGCTTCTACATGAGTCTCCCTGCTTCCTGTTCTCCCTTCTCTAGTCTGACCCTCACAGAGGCCAAGTTCACCTTGCTAATGAAGACTGAAAGCTTTGTGAAGGCAGCCACTGTCTGATCAGAGCACAGAGCTTCTGGGGAAAGGGCTTAACAGATGTTGATTGAGTGAATGTCTCCAGAGGCCCCTTCTATCTAGGCCAATCCAGCCATTCCTCACTGTACCCCTGGGCCACCTCCTGGCAAGATGCCCCACCCCAGGACCAGAAACCAGGCCCTGGAGGACTCAACCTCTTCGAGTCTGGGGTTCCTACCCTGGGGCCTCATGTTCTCTTTGGGGAGCACCTCAACATCGAGGCAGGCTCTCACTACAGTTTTGCTTTAGTTGCTGGAATCAATCCTGCCAGCCTCCTTGCCACTGGGAAGGTGACCCCTACTGCTGCCGCATGGTCGAACCAGCTCTGCCTATGTTCCTGGAAAGGGTGTGTCCACCCACTCCCCTATGGCTCCATCCCTGTAACTCCCCAAACCAAAATATCATCCCCCTCCTCTATATGGCTCAGTTTTCCTACTAGAATGGAAGGTTCTCAAGGGCAGGGGCTGTCTTTAGTTAGTGTCTCCAGTACTTATCGCAGTGGTCAGTACAGATGAAGGGCTGAATCAATGCTTTTTTCATTCATTCATTCATTGAATCATTACATGACCTAACTCAAAAGTCATCTCAACTCCAGGAACCCTTCCATGACTCACTCCATCCTACAATGAGCCCATCGCTTGTCTTCAACACTTCCTTTTCTGTCTGGAATGCTGCCAAGCGATGGAAGTGGGGTAACTGGGAAAGAAGACTGGCAAGGTAGAAAGGAGCCAGGTTATACAAGGCTTCTGATGCCAAACAGAGGAGCCCATTGAGGTTACGAGGTCAGAAGAATAGAAAAATCACCTTGGAAGCCAAGTTTAGGACAGACCAGAGTGGGGAGAGACTTAAGGCAAGAAGACCCAGCAGAAGGCTATTGTCATAGGTCAAAGACGAGGTAACAAAGGTCTGCACCAGGGGAGTGGCAGAAAAAGATGTGTTTCACCAAGGATTGAGACAGGGAAAGAACAAGAGAAGGGGTGATGGCCTGGGAAAGAAGAGAAGGGTAAAAGGACTGGACGCCAAGGGAAGGCGTGAGGAAAGATGGACAGAATGATGAAAGATTACAATTAGATAAGGGATTCTGGAGATCATGAATGTGGAACATAGAGAAAGTACCTTGTAGCCTAACTGCAAATGGAAGAAGGGAGAGAGTATGCTCACAACTTGGGAATCAGGAAATGCCTCCTGTTTGAGTCGACACCTGAAAAAAGTGAAGAAAGCTAAGGATTCCAAGAGGCCCAGTGAAGGGGGTGGAAATACAATACCACATGTGGGCAACGCTTAAAGGACCATTTTGATTGCAAAGAAAAAAGAGAAAAATAGAATAATATAAAATAAGCTTAGAAAATAGATCAGAACAAGATCACAAAGTGCTTTAAATGCCGGCCTGAGCATTTTGAATTTTATCCTAAAGGCAACTGGGCGCCATTTTGGGTGGTGGGGTGACACTGTCAGATCCCCATTTTATGAATGTCAGTTGTGTAATTCTGTGGATGATAGATCAGAAAGGGGGACACCAGAGGCAGAGAGACCAATTAGGAGGTTATTGTGATAGTCCAGGTGAGGGGTGATGAGGGCTTAGACTACAGTGGCAGCAGTCCAACTGGAGCCAAAGGAGATGGATGTAACATCTTCCTGAGTTCAAATCCAGCCTCAGACACTTACTTACCAGCTGTGTGACCCTGGGCAAATCACTTCACCCTGTTTGCCTCAGTTTCCTCATCTGTCAAATGAGCTGGTGAAGGAAATGACAAATCACTTTAGTATTTTTGCCAAGAAAACCCTAAATGAGGTCATGGAGAGTCAGAGAATGACCACAACAAAAAGCCCACAACACGGGCAGCTCACGTAACCTCTTAGTACTCAAGGCCACTTTCTAAGACTCTAAATTGCAGAGTAGGTACATTGGTAAAGGTAGTTTCCTCATTGGGAATTCCTCACACCAATAAAACCACAGATCTGGTGAGAATAACAGCAATCCGGGTTATTATCACTGTCATTCATCTCATAATTACATGCCTGTTACAATCACGGAAAAGCAGAAATTGGATTTTCAAGGCCGATCAGCAGATATGAGAGGGATTTATGCCCTCCTGTCTGAGCCACCCAAAGTATCATTATTATCAAACTTGCTTTTTAAAGAGAGAGGGGGAGAGACAAAAACCCCAACGGAGCCCGGGGCCCTCTGAGATCAAACAGGATTCACGGGCTTATCATCGGAGCACTACATTACAGGGTGACCTCTACAGACTGGAAATTGGGTTACATCAACAAACTTTTCACTTGAAAGTGTGAGATGAAAGCGGGCCCTCCCTGACGTTTGGCAGTCTCCCTGGCTCAGGTTTAAAGAAAGTCTGCAGCCAGGTATGTGTGTCACATTTCACTCTGTGATACAGACATGGATGTAAAAAGCCCAGGCCTTTGAAACTGAGCCCTCCGTGCCTTGAACGAAACCCTGCAAAGCCCCCTGGGAGAGCGAGAGGGTAAAGTGACTGTGGAGGCAAAGCCCCAACACTGGGGGCTTCTGAATCCCCCAGCCCCGGACAGTCACTCATGAGTGCCCCAAGACAGGAGAGCTTCAGGTTAATGGCACAGCTTAGGTTTGCTTCCTTCCAGATCAATGTTTACCTGCCTTGGAGAGGTTTCAAAGGCAGCTGGCCTTTTACCAGAGGCAAATGACTTCAAAGAACCAGCCCCCTCTTCCACCGGATTCAATTAAGGCAGATTCCATCGCCCCCGCATCCCCCTCCCCGGCCCCCTCATCATTCATTGACTTAACTGGATTATTTTTCCTGCTGTCCTGGGGGAACACCCCCCCCCAGCTCTGATGACCACAGCATCAACGCCGATGGAGGGGCTCTCTGCAAATGGCCCTTAGTCTCCTTCTGCTTCTCTGCTTTCACTCAAGTTTTCTGTACTTTGATAATCCTTAGTCTTAATCTTCCCCCCCCCCAAAAAAATGAACAGAAGTTAAGCCAGATATGTGAAAGCTTCTCTTTAATACTCTGCTTTCAACAACAGATACTATCAACTCTTTGATGATGATAATTAATAATGATAAGAATAATAACAGACAACGCAGTACTTCAAGGTGTGTGAGCACACCACGGAACCTCCCAAGAGCACCCAGCAGGGTGGTACTATCACCAGCCCATTTTACAGATGAGCCCAAGGCATGCCCAGGGCCACAATGCTCCTAAGTAGGAAGCAGTGTTATATGGTGGCTCTCGAGTCAGAAGTCTTGGGTTCAAATCTTGCTTCTGACATTTATTATGTGATCCTGTGTGATCCTAGTAACCTCAACTGTAATATAAGGGAACTGGATTAGCTCAGGGGTTCTTCCCCCTTTTTGTGTCCTGGACCCTTCGGGCAGCAGCCTGTGGACCCCTTCTCAGAATCATTAATGCGTGCCATAAAATAAACAGGATGTCAAAGGAAACTGAGTACACTGGAACGCATTTATCAAAATATTTCTTTTTAAAAATGAAGTTGAGGGAGCACAGACTGAGAAGCCCTGGACCAGACCATCCTGTCAGCTTTCTATCTACAAGGTTGCTGAGTCTGAAGTGGGAGATGAAGTCAGGTCTTCCTATATACAAATCCAGCAATCCATTCATGCTGCCCCAGGAGTGGGGAGGGGAGAGGGGAAGCTTCTGAGAAAAGACTTTATTTCAGCTCCATGAGGATCTTTTAACAACCACTCCAAATCTGCCCCACTGGGAGCTCTCTGGCCAAGCTAAGCTCAGGCTTAAATCCTCAGATGAGAAGTCTATCACATAGGGACCCTGGGGGCATAACCTTCAGAGCCGGAAAGTGACTTAGATAGTATCCATTATAACACTTTTATTTTATAATAAAGAAACCAGGGCCCAGGGAGAGAGGAAATAAGAGGCAGGATCTGAATCCAGAACTTTTGAATCCAACTCCAGCTCTTCTGAATGATTTGCAAACAGTGGTAGGGAAGGAGAGAGGAGGAAATAGAAGAGAGACCATTTCCTCCTATTCAATGATGGGAAAACAAGCCTTTTAGCTATAGAACGCAGATATAACAATAGATTGTGTTGGGGGCGGGGGGGCACATGCATGCATGTAGAAATGTATTGTGCATAAGCATGTGTGTGTTTATGTACGTGCTCATAAGCACGGGTGTGTATGTGTGTCTAGATATAAACATATATGTAGGTATATGTACACACATGTGCATGTGTAACCTCCTGGGCTCCAGGTCCTTGCCTTGGCTCTCTGCCAGGCGCTGGTTCCGTTTAACTGGGACAGGATCCGGGATTGCTTCATGCTTCCTAATTCTTCCTCGCTTGTTTCGTTTGGCAAAGAACTGAAATCTAACCACAACAGCTTAAAAGAAAGCCTGACATTCTACGATAAAATATACAAATCACGGAATGTACACAACTAACAAAAACAGTCTCGAGACGACTTGATGAGAGGAATTCAGGCTCTTTTTTTCCTCTTTTGCCCCCCACCTCCCCACTCCTCCCCTTTGACATTCCAGTAACATAAAACCACTGTTTAGGGTAGAAAATCATTTTTCAATCTCAGGAAACATCGTTACTAGCTGCCAAAAGTCCATCCATATAATAAGGACTTTTTGCTAATGTCGAACACCTGCAGGCCTAGAGGAGGGAGGCCTCTAAGGAAGGCTGTAACTAAGTACTCCGGTCTACCGACACAGCAGCAAATCAAGCCCCTAAATTCTGTTAAAGAATCACTCTTGAATTAGGCACGTGCACCGCTGAGCAAGCACGAGCACACACACACACACACACACACACACAGACACACACACACACAGACACACACACACACACACACACTCCAAGCCTAGGAGATTTATTGGCCGGCTTTTCTGTTTATAGATCGACTCCAAACTGCTCCAAAGATCTCAGGGCACGGCCCCTGTGCCCCTGGAAGCTTGGGTTTTATTCAGTGGCAGACATAGACACCAACACACATAGAACATGCAAATATACATATCATACGTATATAAATTCCACACAAACACTGCTGAGTTTGGGGCTTTTTTTAGTCCGTTTCTCGCTGTTTGGCAACAATAGATGACATTAGACTAGGTAATCTGAAGACCTGCCTCTGACACTAACCCCAAAGTAAAATCCCAGAGGATATAAAAAACAAAAATAAAACCTACACTTACAACAAGTAACAGTTTTGACAACAGGGACTACAAGGGTAATTGGAAGGACTAATGGGAAAGTGCTAAGGACTACTGTAGAAAGAGATAAAGAAAAAATAAAAAAGAAATTATAATTCTGTAGGGAGATCTGGAAAGAAAATAAACAGATCAGAAAACCTTTCCAAAGCAGGAGACACGCTGAAAAAAATTGGACGGATGGAATGGAATTCAAAAATTTAACGATATGCAAGAAGTATTTGGACAATGTCGTAAGACCAAAAAATTGTAAGAACACATGAGCTCTCTGCTATTAAAAAACAGGACAAGGAGAGAAAATTTAACACCCGTTGGCCCCTCTGAAAAGTCTCATGAAACAAAAATCCTTGCTGTTATTGTGCAAGAAAACTGTACAGAAATCTTGGAACCCAAGGGCAAAATGAAAATAAATAAAATCCACAGGTCACTATATCAAGCCAAGCAATTATTAAGTACCTGCTATGCTCCAGGCACTCTGATAATAATAATAACTTACATTTATGTGGCACTTACTATGTGTCAGGGACTGTGCAATCATCTCATCTGATCCTCACAACAACCCTGAGAGGGACGTGTTGTTATCATCCCTTTAGAGATGGGGAAACTGAGGTAAATATTGGCTAAGTGACTCATCCAGAGTCCCACCACTAGGAAGTCGCTGAAGCTGGATTTGAACTCAGGTCTTTCTGACTCCAGGCCTGGTCCTGTATCCACTGCACCAGTGAGTGCTTCAACAAGTGCTGCAAAGAAAGGCAAGAAGAAAGTCCCTGTCTTTAAGAAGTTTACAGTTTAATGGGGGAGACCACATTCAAACAGCTCTGCACAAACAAGCTATAGACAGGAGGAGCTGGAGATCAGCAGCAGAGAGAAGGCGCTTATATTAGGGGGGCTGGGGAAAGACTTCTTGGAGAAGATGGGACATTAGCCAGAAAAAAAAAAACAGCAGCAAAGAGGGGGAAGAGAATTCCAGGCATGGGGGAGGGGGCAGGCAGCCAGGCCAAAGCTGCAGACTTGGAATACAGAAGATGGAGCACCTCGGGTTAGAAATAGCAAGGAGGCCTCTGGATTGAAGAGAGCTGGAGGTGGGGAGAGGGGAGAGGGGTGAGAATAAGCTATAAGAAGACTGGAAAAGTAGGTTACGGAGGTTGTGAAGAGCCCCTGCCTAACGTCAAAGAGAGGATTTTATATTTGATCCTGAAGATGATAGGGAGCCATGGAGTTTATTGACTAGGGAAGAGACACAGTCAGATCTGGGCATTAAGAAGATCACTTTGGCAGCTGAGGGGAGGATGGACTGGAAGCAGGGAGACTATTCAAATAATCCAGGCATGAGGTGACATGGGCCTGCACCAAGGTGATGGCACCATCAGAGGAGAGAAAGGGGCATGGAGAAGAGATGCTATGAAAGTAAAACCATCAGGACTTGGCAAAAAATTAGATACGTGGGTGAGAGAGTTGAGGTCGAGAATAAAGTCTAGGTTGTGAACCACTGTGACCAGGAGAATGACGCCACCTTTTGTAGTCATAGGAAAGACCGGAAAAGAGGAAGCCTTGGGAAAAAAAATAATGAATTCTGTTTTGGAAAAGTTGAGTCTAAAATATCTATAGGAACATTCAGTTTGAGGGGATCAGGGGGCAGTTGGAGATGCGAGCCTGAAATTAGGTTAGGGCTGGATAAACAGATCTAAGAATCATCAGCACAGAGATGATCATTGAATCCTCGGGAGCTGAAGAGATCACCAAGTGAAAGAGTACAGAGGAAGAAGAGAAAAGGGCCCATGACAGACAAAGCCCTGGGACATATCCACCATTAGTGACTGTGACCTGGATGGAAAGGCAGCGAGGACAGATGAGAATCGGCGGTCATTCAGGGAGAAGGAGAACCAAGACCAAATGCCGTCAAAAGAACCTAGAGAGAAGAAAGTATCCAGGACAAGAGGGTGATCAGCACTGGGTGGATATAGAGAGATTTTAAAAGGATGAGGATTGAGAAAAGGTCATCAGATTTAGCAATTAAAAGATCATCACTAATGTTGGAGAGAAGAGTTTTGATTGAATTGCGACATCAAAAGTCAGAAACAGAGATTTAAGAAGAGAGTAGGAGGAAAAGTAGAGGAACCAGTTATAAATCACCCTTTTGAAGAGGTTACACACAAAAGGGAAGAGGGAATGGGACAATAGCTAGTGGAGACAAGTGGATCAAATAAGGCTTCATTTGTTTTTTTGAGGATGGGGGAGACATGGGCATGTTTGTTAGCAGGAGGAAAGCAAAGAGTTGACAAGGGAAAACTGAAGATAAGTGGGGGGGGAGGTGCAGCTAGGTGGTACAGTGGATAGAGCACTGGCCCTGGAGTCAGGAGGATCTGAGTTAAAATCTGGCCTCAGGCACTTGACGCTAGCTGTGTGACCCTGCACAAGTCATTTTACACCAATTGCCTTGCCCTGCCCCAAAAAATAAGATAAATGAGAGAGTGAAAATGATAAAGGGAGCAATCTATTGGAGAAGAGAGAATGGCATGGGGATCACTTGGGCATTTAGAGGGGTTTGCCTTGGCAAGGAAAAGCCCCCCCCCCAGCTTTATGTGAGACAGGAGTAAAGAAGGAGATAGTGGCAGAAGGCATGCGAGTGGTGTGAGATGAGGAGGAGGAGCAGCATGTGAGTAGGAGTAAAGGCAGCAGATGGTGGTAGTAATCCAAGACTAAAGTCTGGCATGGCAAGATCAACCACAGAAGAAGGAAGCAAGAGACTCACAGAGGAGGAGAGTCTGGATTTGAAGTGGTTCATCAAGGGGTCAGGATGGGGAAGGGAAGAGGGTATAGCTGATAGATGGGTGATGGCCCAGGAAACAAGTGAGTGGCTGAGGGATTGGAGGTTGCAGGGAGCATAAAGAATAGGGTTTGGTGTTACAAGGCAGAGGAAGTAGTGGAGTGATTGCAATCAGATATGGGAATTTCAGAGTTGACGAACATAGAAATGAAAGAAAACCCTTATTTAACATTTCTAGCAATGTGATGGCCAAATTCTACTGTTTCCAGGTCAAAGAAAAAACATTGCAAGTATCCCATAAGCTACATATCCCGTGGTTAAAAACCTCCATTAGACTCTCAATGGATCACAAAGCCCCTATGAGAAAGAAAAGAAGAAACCAGAATAAAATATGCTAAAAGGCAAAAGCAAAAGTTCTTTGCCCCAAAATATTATCCTACAAAGTTAAGAAGAGTAATGAGAGCTAGCATTTCAATAGCACTTTAGGTTTGCAAAGTATTTTGTGCATGCTATCTCATTTGATCACCATATAGGGAGAAAAAATGGAACTTAAATAGAATTAATGACTTCTAAGAATTCCTATGGTCATTGGGAAAAATCTTTGAAATGCAAATGCAGAAAACAAAAGAAAATAGAGGAAGAAGGTGGCAATGTACAAAGAATAGAAACATTACAATGTCATATGATGTTTGAAAAAGCAAACCTAACAATCATAACTATGAATCTGAATACAAAATTTTAAAGAATGACAATATAGACAAGAAAGCACAACTCAACAATTTGGCATTCACAAAAAAATAGACATAAAACAAAACATTCTTCTAAAGTTAAAGTTAAGGATTTGAATAGAATCATCATTCCATAAGTGAATCAAAAATAATACTGTGTAGTAACCATGATATGCAACAAGGCAATAGGAAAAATAGATATGCTTAACATAGATAAGCATGGAAACCGCATCATGCTCAAGGGCACCATATAATGAAACAATATCAATATTACATATGTGAGTAATAACTGTCATAGAATCCTTATACTGAAGGAAAAGCTCTACCAGGAGATCCAGACAGCAAACAATAAAATGTTGGGAATTTCAACATGTCTTTTCAGAGCTAGACAAATCTAATAGAAATATAAATAAGAAATGAAGGATTCTAAACAAGATATCAGAAAATGGATATGTTCTAATGATAAGATAACTGGGAATCACTGGGAATATATATATTTTTTCAGTTTTCCATAACACCTTTGTGAAAACTGATTGTGTGCTAGGTCATGAAGAACTCGATGATAGCAGAAAGAAGAACTATTAGACACATATTTTATAGACCACAATATAATAGATATTCTAATCAATAAAAGAAATCTGGAGAAATGGTTTGGACAGTAGTGAGAATTAAATTAGTCCTAAAAAATAAAAGAATCAGAGAAATGAGCAGAAGCAGGAGAACACCATACATAATAACAGCAGTATTTTAATGCTGATCAACTGTGAAAGACTAAGCTACTCTGATTAATACAATGATCCAAAACAATTTTGAAGGACTCGATAAAAAATGCTATCCCCCTTCAGAGAGAGAATTGGTGAATTCTGAGTGAAGATTGAAGTATAATTTTTTTTCACTTTTTCTGCTTTTCTTCCTTTTTTTTTCAAGATGACTGATACGGAAATATGTTTTGCATGATTTCACATGTAAAACTGATATCATATTGCTTGCCTTCTCAATGGGTAGGGGAGGAACTATAAGAAGGAAACAAATTCAAAACTCAACATTTTTAAAAATGAATGTTAAAAGCAAATAAATAATAATTTTATTTTATAAAAGAAAAAAGTGAAGTAACTAAGTGATAGACTTTCTAGAGCTGTAGAAAATGGGTGTTCATAAAAAAGGAAAAAACAGATCTATACTCAAGAAGCTTTCATTCTTATCGAAGGGATTTATTTTTCCCAAGAACTCTACTGTAAATTTTATATTGTTTTTTTAATAACAATTTTTTTTGCTTCTTCAGAAAAAAAGAATAAAAATGTCAAAGAAAAATATAAGAGAAATAATTACATCTGAGAAAAAGACAACCGTGAGACAATACAAAAAAACCCTATGGAATGTAGCCAAAGCAGTCCTTAGAGAGAAAATTTTCTCTTTCAACACTAACATCCACGAAAGAGAAAAAGAAAAGATCACAGAATTGAGCATGAAAATTAAAAGGCTAGAAAACTAACATAACAAATTTATAACCTCAAAATGAACACAAAGATCCAAAAATTACAAATGACATAAAACAATAAAAAGTTATTGAAATAATAAATAAAACTGAGCAGTTAATTTTTTTAAAAAATGAAATGGACAAACCATTGCCTACTTTGATTTTTACAAGGGAAAGGTAAAATTACTAAATTTAAAAATAAAAAGAGCCATTGCTTAAAGTAAATATAAGCAAGTAGTCCAAAGATATGAAGAAGCCACTTTCAAAAGAAGAAATGCAAAGTATCAACGAACAAGTATACGAACAAATGTTCCAAATCACTAATAATAAGAGAAATGAAAATTAAAACAACCCTGAGGTTTAATCTCCCATCTGTCAGACTGGCAAAAGTGACAAATGCCAAAGATGATAGATGTTAGAGGGGCTGTGAGAAGATGATGCACTTTCTCCAGGCTCAGAATTAGTCCAAGAGTTCTGGAAGACGAATTGAAACTTTACCAGGAAAGGGAGGGTCGAGTGACAGGGAGCTTTTTAAGGGTCCTATGATGTCTTCAATCTGGGGGAGGAAGCAAATTTTCCTTTGGTCATGGAAACCTTGCCCCTGACTGCTGAATTGATACTTACTAATATATAGTAACTCCAAGCACCTTCACTACATTTCTGTCCATCATGACATTTTTTATCTACCTCACACATTTCCAGGTCCTGCTATCTCTCCATCATATATTTTCATTTTCCCATTCACTCTATGTAGCAGTCTTTCCCTTTCTCCCCAAAAAAGCTAAAACACAAAAACAAACAAAACTTTCTACTGCACTTTCCCAGCTTATGTCCTTATCTAGCCCTAGTCTCTGTCCTGAGCTCTAGTGCCATACCACCAACTGACTTTAAGGTCTTGAAATGGTTGTCCGGTAGCTATCTCAAATTTGAAAGGTCCAAAACAGAACTCATTATCTTTTGCCCCAAATTTTCTCAACTTCTGAACTTTCTCTTATTACTTTTGAGGGCACTAGTATTCTCCCAATCACCCAGGGCAACAATCTTTGTGCCATCTTTGAATACTTACTTGAATTAACCTCATATATTAACTTCATCAAAATTTGCTATTTCTACCATGACAGTCTCACATATATATGCTTTTCTCTCCATTCGCTCCACCACCACCTGACACCACCCCCTCAGCACTCCTCACTTAATTCTATTGCAAAAGCAGCTAATTGGTCTCCCTTCTTCAAGCATCTTGCCTCTCCAATTCATCCTGCACTCAGTTGCCAACGGGATTTTCCTAAAGTACAGGTCAGCCTAGATCATCTCAACTGCTCAGTGAGTTCCATCAGTTCCTTCTCACCTCCAGGATCAAATACAAACTCCTTTGTTTGGATTTGAATGTACTTAAATATCTGACACCTTTCTACATTTCCAGTCTTCTTGTACTTTCTGTCCTCCACATGTTTTTTCCCCAGAAACATCACTTGCAGCTCCTCTAAGACATCATCCATCCACTAGTGCCATGGCTTTGCACAAACTCTCCAACCCCAATAATAATGATGATATAATGATGGTGGTGGGAGTCTGATAGGAATGCAGCAGCAAGAACAAGGAAGGGAGATGAGGTAGGGGTGAAGTAATGAGCATCCCAAGGCAATAGCTACAGCAGCAGCCAATGTCTGCCACTGGTACAGTTCTCCTCTCGGAGATCAAATGGGCACATGGAGAGATGAATGACTATATTTTTGTTTTCTCAGGTCCACAGTCCAATAGCAGGAGTGAATGAGGCAGACTCATGAGAAACAGACAGGCTCTACCTTCAAACCTTTGCCTTACTTCTGCTCAATTGTGTGGTTTTTTTTAAATTACCTTGAAGAATAATCTGCTGTATTTAATATTGTTTCTCACAAATATCTATGGTTCACTGTCCTCATGTTGCCTGGTCTCCCTTTAAGACTCTAGGCAGATTTGAGGCATCATGGCCCAATGGGAGTCACATGGGAGAGAGACCTTTCCTAGTGAGAGGCAGGGAGCTCACACACATCTGCAGATCATTGGCAGAGTTTTGTTCCCTAATTGGGGCCATAAGCCATTTCATACCAACATTTCCAAAGGCAGAATTACTTACTATGAACATGGATTCTGTTTTATAAATCAGCCCCCCAAAAAAGAGCTTAATATGTTATATCTTAACCTATATCTTCTATGTGCCTAGTTATCTACCTCTTATCTCACCCATTAGGGTGGGAGCATGTTAGGGCAGGAACAATGCTTTTTGCCTTTTTTTGTCTCTCTAGTACATAGAACAGAGCCAGGAATACAGTAAGCACTAAATAAATGTTTGTTGCATGACTGCTTGTTGCCAGCCTCTGTTTATATTGAGCTCCAGGACAGTGGCCACTCTTCTTAAAGGACTAGGCTATTTGTCATTTTATAGCCATGTCTTTTTTTATTTTATTTTTAATTTGTGGAATAAAACGAGCATTTCCATAACACAGTACAACAAAAAAAAATGATTGCACATGAAACTGCAAATCTACTATGTGCAACTTGCTATTCCATTCAAATATAAAACAAAATTATAATGTAAATTTCTTTTCTTTTCCCTCCCTCCACCCCAACCCAACCTGGGTATAGGAAGTTTAATATCTCTTTAGGCATAATTCCAGATTACTCTCCAAAATGGTTGGATCAGCTCACAATTCCACCAACAACGAATTAGTGTCCCAATTTTTCCATATCCCTTCCAACATTTGTCACTTTCCCCTTCTATTATTTTAGACAATTGTAGGTATAAAATGATATCTCAAGGTTGTTTTAATTTGCATTTCTCTACTCAATAATGATTTAGAGCACTCTTTCACACACACACACACACACACACACACACACGCACTATGACCATGCCTTGCTATTTTCTTCATGTCTTCAGAGATCCTTTCTTTAAAGCTTCTTATTCTTCCTTTGCTGGCTTCCCCTACAGACGTTTAAGACATAGGATTCTGCCTATCCTTACTTTGACCAACTTAAAATTTCCATAATCTTTTCTAATCCAACCCAGACTCCCTACCCCACTCCCCCCAAAAGTTTATTTCTTGCCATATTCGTATCAGTCTTCTTTTCCCACACTCCACTTCCAAATCAATACTTCACCTCTTACCCTGGGGACATAGTTTTCGACTGGTGATTCTTTGCTGTTTTTCTGTTTCTAGCTTGAACCAGACCACCACTACCTCCATCAACTACCTTCACATCAAACCCCTACTTTTGGAAACAGCAATACAATTACCAAAACAATTCTTTGAAGGGACACATCAAAGGATCACTCACATCTCTCTCTAGCTTTCACTCTGCTCTATGTATTGACTTTCCCTACTAGTATACTTAAGCTCCCTAAAATCCAAGTCATGGAGTAACTGTCTTGCCTTTCATTTTGGTGTATTTAGTGCTTAAAAGAATTTCTGGCACATAAGATGTGTTTAATACATTTATTTTGTTTTGTTTTGTGTTGTTTTGTATTCATTCATTCATTCACTTTCCAAAAACCTAGGGTCAGATTGTACCCAACATTCTCCTCCTCCATCATGAATTATGGCATGAGATTTCCACTGGTTCTGTTTCAACAACCAGTAGTCTCTTCTTGTTGATCCCCTCCCTCCACACGCACCCTTTAGGAGGATGCAAATATCACAAAGCAAGTCAATCATTTATTAGCTGCACTGCTTCAGCAAAGAGTAAATGCATCAGAAGTTGTGGAGATCATTGAAGTCTCCCATTGGAGCTACAGAATGTTCTCATGTCAGGCTGATGATGCATCTGCCAAATTCCTTGGCCACCCCCTCCTTCTGTCCAGGTGATCTTTAGTGAACCGACACAAAAATATTGCTTTTGTTTCCCCCTCAATCCCATGTCGGTTTGATGTGTTATTTCAATGCTATTTCAACCACTTTTTATCTTCTCTATTCTCATCCATGTTAATAATGCAGCTTCCAGAAGGCTGCTCCTGGAGCATCATCCCACCTGTCCTCCTGATGGCTAGGAGATCCAAGTCTCTTACTCACATTCTGATCATCTTACTTGTTACCAATATTTTCTGCATTTCTGTATAACTATATGTGTTATATATATATATATATATATATATATATATATACATATACATATATGTATGTATGTATACATGGGGTTAAAAAAGTTAATTACTGGGTTTTTTTCTATATTTTGCCTTCTAAATATTATTGACCATTGTCCTTTCTACAATGTACTTTTACTCTATAAAGTATTATATCTCTGTGCCCATACATATATATGTATGTGTTTATGTATATATGTGTGTATGCACACATGTATTTATGTACGCATATATATGTGGGCAACCAGGTGGCATAGTAGAGTACCAGACTTGAAGGCAAGAAGACTCATCTTCATGAATTCAAATCTGGCCTCAGACACTTATCAGCTGTGTGAGTCTGGGGAAGTCGCTTAATTGTTTTTGTCTCACTTTCCTCATCTGGAGAAGGAAATGGCAAATCACTCTAGTATCTTTGCCAAGAAAACCCCATATGAGGTCATGAAAAATCAGACATGACTGAAAAATGGCTAAACAACAATGTGGGGTGTGTGTGTGTGTGTGTGTGTGTGTGTAACAATTTTTTTTTCCTTTTTCTTCTTCTAAATTAAAGTCCTCAATCAGATTTGCGAGGCTCTAGACAGATATTTGTGTTATGATCCTTCATTAAGGGCTGTCTGTGCCTGGCCAAGTTGCTATCATTTTTTTATTCTACTTTAAGCCATAGGGCATCAATCTATGTCTTGTTCTCAAGCACCATTTTCTTAACTAACTGTTCACTGCCCATGTCTGACTTTCTCTTCTGAAGCTCTAAGCCTCAATCAGCCACAGTGATGACAACACCACCTGTGCCCCTAAGGTGTTCAGTTTCTTGTCAGACCTTCTTAATCCCTTATCCAGCTTCCTCAGTTCCTTCTGTCAGTATTGTTCCCCCATGTGAGTAATCAGAAGTGTGTGGCTGTCATAGATTTTGACAGTCTTGGAAGACATGGCTGGAAAGAGCTCTGTCCTCTTCACATCTGGATGACACATAGCTACTCAGTGTCATACAGCAGGAAGCCACCAACTGTGTCCTCTCTTCTTCCTCTGAGCCCTACCAGGTGATTTCCCACCTGACAGCTCCTGTGGATGCCCATCATAACTCGTAGAGGACAAGCAGGTGCTTCCTCCTTTGACTCCCTCCTCCATAGGGAGAGCCTCACATATCTTTCTGGGATCCAAGTATTCCACAGAACTTCCCTGAGCCCCATTCTTCCACTCTCCTGACACAGGTCCAGTCCTCCTTCCATCTCCTAAAATTCTTTTCATTCTTGGTTTTTACATTGAAAGGCTTTTTTTTCAATAACTGCATTGTCCCTAACCACCAGGAGAGAAGACAGGGGTCCTATGAGACTTCTCATTGTAGCTTCTATTACCACACATGACAGGTGGGCATGAGCAGGCTGAAAAACATAACCAATGCAAGAACCAAAACAAAAATAAGAGGAAAGATGTCATGGATGGAAAGAAGGAGAGATGGCTTAGTCATGTGGTGAGAGTAGGGAATGGCAGTATTCTTGTGTCATCAAGAGAAATCGAGGAAAGGGAAAGGGAAAGATAATGAGATCCCTTCTTGTCTCCAGTGTTGGGTCGTTATCTACCAGGACATTATGCCTTTCATCTATGCCTGTAGTATGCATTTTATAAACGTATGTCTTATACTAGGCTTACAATTTACACAGCACTTTACATTGTCTCATTTGAGCAACTCAATAAAATTGTTTCAGAAATGGGGTTTCTTGCAAAAGCCTTTTCTAGAAAGTCAGGCCACTTGGTGATGCTTTCAGGCTGTTAGTGGAAACCTCCATTTTGAACCCTGTACCTATCTCTGTGCCCGTACACATTATCACGCAGTATCGATCTAACTATTAAATCCTCTGTGAAGAGACCAGCTCATTTTCCTTTTCAGCTGGGGTCCTTCTCCCAGGCTTTCAGAGCCTGAATATTGTCAAGCCCTTTGTAACGAGCCTCATTATGCTTATCCCAAGAGCAGATAAGTTCACATTTGCATTGCTAATGTAGCTCTTTTGAAGTAAGTTCACATGTTAATTGATTTTCTGCAGCTTTTAA
Source organism: Trichosurus vulpecula (assembly GCF_011100635.1). Taxonomy (NCBI): domain Eukaryota; kingdom Metazoa; phylum Chordata; class Mammalia; order Diprotodontia; family Phalangeridae; genus Trichosurus; species Trichosurus vulpecula. The sequence continues at coordinate 199,630,580 of NC_050581.1, read as the reverse complement.
TGTTTCCCCAAATTGGAGCAGGGTTGATGAGCCCTAGGTAAGACAGAAAAGCCCTTACTGCGGGAAGAATATAACATAAATGTACATATGTATGTTAAGCAAATAGCGAATTTCCTTTGAAGAAAAAATCCTTGCTGAGGCCTGGCCTGTGGAGTGAAAATGACCCCAGGTTCTTCAGGGCTGTGGCAACTGCATCCAGGTTCTATCATGTAGTTCTGGCTTCAAGGACAGCTCTATCAACTGACCGTCTGCTTCCTGAGGACCAGCCCATCATTCCAATGTTGTCAGGGACCCCAGACACCCTCTAGTCCAGCTAACTCCCTTGTATTCCAGTTGCAGAAAACAGTGCGGGGCTGTCTTGCCCAAGGCTACCCAGGTACTAAGGGACCATCATGGATAGATCCCTGGATTTCAGAAGCAGTTCTCTTCCCACTTTAAAGCCAAGTACAGAAATGATCCTCTCCCGGTTGGCTGCTTGGTAATGATTCTCCATCCATAAATGAAGGGGAAAAAATACTTCTCTAAACTGGGTCTATCCTTTCAGTGTTTAAGACAAGGTACTCAGTAGACTTGTCCAGGATCAGTCAATGCAGTATGTGTTAGAAGAGGCCTTTGAACTCACAGCTTCCCAGCTTGGCAGTCCATTTTCTACCCAGAAAGAGATTTTACACTTGGGATCCATGATGAAGTTGTGTTGTAAATATTTTGATAAGCATATTTCAATATAATTTGTTTTCTTTATAATGCTATGTGTTTTGTTTATGTATTTATGGAAAAAATTATGGAAAAACATTCTTAATGAACACTCTTGAAAACCATGCCCTAATGCACTGGCAAATTATGTCACCTAATGTTAACTATTCACTGGACTTTCATTACTGCACAGCATTGCAAAGCTATTCATTTATTTTTTCATGAGTGGCTCTATTTTAGACTTTCTCTTTTCTCTGCAGAACTCCTAGATCTCCTCCTCCCCACTCTCCTTCTATAGAGGACAACAGAATCTGCTGCTTTACGGACAAGAAGCCATTAGGCACACACTGCCCCTCCTCGCCCATTCTGCCCAAGTCCTAACTAACCCCTCTGCATTCTCTTCTAACCTGTCTTCCTCTGAGCCAGTGTCTGATGAGCATGTGAGCCATTGCCTCCCCAAGGCCAAAGCTTCGACTTGTGCACCTGAACCTATTCTCTCCCTTCTCCAGTAGAAGCTAAGCTTCAAGAGAATTTGACCACATGCCACAAAGGCAAAGGCAGGTGTTGGGGCAACCAACCCAGAGTGAGGCCTTGGAAATGGGAGGGAGCAAGGGATTATGTGATGGTGGCTGATGAGGTATCATTGAACTGGTGAGGCATTGATCCTGTTATGGAGCCTTATCCCAAGATGGCAGGGAATAAGGATCACATGGGCACACACACTCTACACTTGGTATGGGGACTCAACTCTCAAAATTACCATCTCCACAGGACCTGAGGTGCACTCAGGCTCCAGATCTGAGATGACACGGAATCCCCTTTTCTGGAGGAGATGTTTGGAACCTTACGGGGCTACAAGGTTGAAGCCTAAGATGAGGTTGTCCCTAACCACCTACAGCCCCCACTTTGGAGTGGGGTGGGGCTAGGCTAAGAAGGTATCCCTTACATCCTAAAGCAATCTGCCTGGATCTCCCTTGCCCTCCCCACAAGAACAGGTACTAAATCGTTTTCCTTTTTGGCTACTCCCCATCTCTCACCCAGCCAAGTGAAGGTACTAAAGGAATGTTTGCTCAATTAAAGTGATCAGAGGTGAATGGGCTGGGTGAGAGGCTGCCTTTTTCATCACTTTAACAATTTTCTTCATGCTGATGGAATGAGGGAGTAACCAGGAATCTGTTGCTGCTGTCGATCTGCTTTGATGATTTAGGGGCCGCCGGCTTCCAAAAAGTGGGACACATGGTTTGAACACATTAAAAGCAGTGCAATAAAAACAAAATTTTCAAAAGTTAAAAGGAATAGGGAAATAGATATACTGGGCACTGGGGATGAGTTCTTTCCTGGAGTTCAGCTCTGAATTTAGCTCTGTTTCCTGGCAGCCAAGGCGAGAAAGGGGAGCACATTGGAATATATAGTTTTCATCTTCTAAGAAAAGGAAAAAGGAAAGTTTGAACAGTGGGAGAAACTTTCTTTTCCTGGCTCCAATTTCCATCAGGAGTTTATCGCATACGGCCATAAATGCGTGGCAGAGAGAAGCGTAACAGACACGGCTTCAATTAGAGTTTTGTCAAAGACACAAACATGGCCTGTGGGTGAGGACTATGGAGGGAAATGGCCAGAGAAGCCCAACGGGGATGGACGAGCAGAGCTCCACGGGTTTGGGGCATCAAGGTGGCCTGAAATGGACAGGCTTAGGAACACAGAACTTAGCCTCAGAGATCTAACAAACAAGGCTTGAAGATCCTCCTCTATTAGAGACAAACGGTGAGTGTTTTATAAGTCACATAACTAGAATATGAGATGATTAAGTCATTAAATGAAAGGCTACCTGGCAGAGAGAATGGAAAGTTGAACTCAGACTCAGGAAGACCTTGGTTCAAACTCTGCCTTCAATGCTGGATGATGGTCTGTACCCTCATGCCCCAACCTCAGTTTACTCATTTGAGGAATGGGGATAATAGCATCTGTGGCTCTGTTGGGAGACTCTTGGCAAACCCTGCAGTGTAATATCCATTACACATGTCCACACCTGTGTGCTTGGCATTTCATTCCAGGTGAAGGCAAGCTCACTGAAAGCAAAGACTCGGTCTTTTTTTTTCTTTGTATTCTCAGCACCTACCACAGAACCTGGAGTCTCGTAGGAGTTGAATCAATCCTCACCAAGGGGAATTGGTGAATAATATGAGTTAATATTATCAAGAGAGAAAGTGTTAAAAGTGAATACAAAGTTTCCGTTAAAACTTCCCATTCCCAAGCAGATAAAAAGCTTGTTTGATTAGAAATGTCTTCTCTGGCTAACTTTGGCCCAGTCAGTGACCACCTCAAGCTGTCATTTCTAACACTGCAAAGAGGTTCTGACAGAGAGTCCAGGGCTGTGCTTCTCCTACTAGCCTTGTCTCCAATTTGGAGACTCAGCTGGCCTCTCTGACTCCAAAGAGTTCTGGAAGATCCTTAAGCCAAAACACAATAAAATCAACATAATTTGTGTGTTAGACAGCTATGATCCTATGGTCCCAAGGAAGCCAAGCCTTTGAATTAAGCCTTGAGCCACCAATAGTGACTCTTTATGATAAACTATGTATGAGTACAGCTAAACAGGCTTGTTTTCGATGTAGACTAGGAAAGAAAAACCAAACTACATGCCATTTATGGTTCTTTTGTCCTGGCTTTAAGTAGCAAAACCCATCTTAGTTTCTAAGGACCCACCAAAGCAGCACATAAAAACACCCTGTAAGTGGGCTCCCAAGGAAACCTAAGTCTAGATTCAAGTGTCTGGAGGTAGGAGCTTATAGATGAGAATAAGGATAAGTGGCCAACATCAACCATTGGTCAATGGATGCAGCCTGGCCAATGAGTAGAGTCTGAGGCATGTGGCAGGTGAGCATGTGTGGATGGGATAACCAACAACTGGACTGCCAGACAGGACAAAGAAAGAAATTTAGCACTTCCACCAGAACCAGTGTTTTCATCCCTGAGAAAGCCCAAGGGGTGACCAGTGATACAAGAATGGAGTGAAGACAATCTGGTCTTGAAGAACAAGGAAGGATGGATCCTGGAAAGTGTAAGCTAGGGACAGCACCCACAATCAATGCCCAGATGGTCTGTGAGCCCTCTGAAAAGGAAATAGCAGTCATGCTGAGATGGTACAGGATCCCCAAGAGAAGACCTGTCAGACTCATCTCATTTTCTTTCTTTGATAGGATTACTAAGAGAATGTTGTAAACAGAGCACATCTGGATCTTACAAAGAAATTGGACAAGGTTTCTCATGATCTCCTTATAGAGAAATGGAAAAATGGGGAGCAAACAGACAGAATCATAGAGCTGGGAGAGACTTAAGAAGAGCAGAGTCCAGCTCCTTCATTACCCAGGTGAGGAAGGAACCTCATGTCCCGGGAGGCCAAGTAGCCTCAAGCCATATAATCTTTTTAGATCCAAAATACTTGAGAAATAAGGTAAAACCACCTTAGTCATGTTAGAAGTCATTTAAGAACCCAGAGAGGATTAGTGAGGTTCAGGAAAACAGAGAAAGAAGGAAGGAAGGAAGGAAGGAGGGAAGGAAGGAAGGAAGGAAGGAAGGAAGGAAGGAAGGAAGGAAGGATAGAGAGAGAGAGAGGGAGGAAGGGAGAGAGGAGGGAGGGAGGGAGGGAGAGAGGAAGGAAGGAAGAAAGAGAAAGAAAAAAAAGAGAGCTTTTTCTAAAAGTGGGAGGAGATAGAAGAGACATTCCTGTTGATGACAAATGGAGGGAGTTAGCAGGTACAAGATTTCTCTCAAATATTGAAATTCAGGTCACCTCATGTTAACATTAGGCATGTTCCCTCTGACCAAGGAGAGGACACAGAACTTAGCTGTGGAAGCAGCTCAGGCCTGGAGAGCATCTGGAAATGCCCTTTCAAAGGGATAGCTGTGGGCTCAGAACAAATTAATAGTTTTGCTGATAAGTGAGTTAATGAAATGAGGAAGAGGCATCTTTAGCTTTCTAATAACACCAAGTTCTTCTTCTTGTTTTTTTTTTTTTAAATTCAAATCCTAAATGACCTCAAAAAGTTGGAGAGGCAATTTGATAAAAAGGGGATGGAAGTTCAGAACAGGTCAATCAGGAAGAGAAATACAAGCTAGAAAAGGGTTGGCCAAACTTGGCAGGTCACAGACACAAAGACTCTTAAGGAGAATTCAGCAACCATGTCCATGAAAAAAAGCCACAAAATCTGACGCAAATGCACAGATATTCCATACTTATTTAGCTTTCTCTAGTCTTCAAAGCATTGGTACAGGGACTATGTCAGTTATTTCTGCTGACGACCCCAAGAAGCTAACTCCTTGTAGAGGGCAACTGTGATCTTGCCCATTTGACAGCTGCGTGATTACAATAAGAAGAAGAAGAAGAAAATCTGATGGCACATAATAAAAAAGATATCAGAAGGAGATCAAGAAGCAAAGTCCTTTTCTTTGTTAAAGTTTTATGCATATATACACATATACATATACATATATGTCTGTATGTATCTGTTACAATAACAGCTAGCTAATAATAGATCACTTCTATAGTGCTCACTTTGTGCCACACACTGTACTAAGGGCTTTACAGATTTTGCCTTATTGGAGATATACACATGTGTATATATATTATATGTATATATTATATATAATAGTTTATATGTATCATAATGATAGCATGTGTGTGGTACTTTAAGGTTGGAAAAGCATTTTATAAATATCATCTCACTTTATCCCCACAACAACCCTGGGAAGTAGATGCTGCTATTATCCCAACTTTACAGTTGAAGAAATTGAGACAGACTGAGGTGAAATGATTTGGCCAGGATCACACAGCGAGTAACTGTCTAAAGATGGATTTGAACTGAGATCTTGTTGACTTGAAGGCTCGTACTCTTCTTCACTGTACCACCTGGCTGCCTCTAATATATGCAAGCATCCCTTCCACATCACAGTTTTCCCCATCCAATCTCCATGTATCACAGGTCGGCATTAGAAATTAAATGGGAATTTGGGAGAGTTTTGTAGAAGCCGCAGATGACACAGAAAAAGTTTAGAAACTCAGAAATGCAGAAAATATATGTATAGTATTACATAATACGAACATGTTTTATCTCTTACTACCACAGTAATTCAGACCTCTTCTCTGGCACAAAGGGAGAGCACAACCTTTTCTGTGGACTTTGCACATCACTGGGGCTCTGTGCCTCTAACCCTTGAAATGTGGAAGGGACATTTGTACTACATATATTATGTGTGTACATGTGTATATATACATGCACACATATTTAAATAAGTTAGAAATAAACTGAAGCGGTTTTATAGACAGTTTCATAGAATCATGGATTTAAAGCTGGAAGGGACCTTGGAGACCATCAAGTCCAGACTTCTCATTTACAGATGGGAACACAGAGGCACACAGAGGTTAAGTGAGTTGCCCAGAACAACACAGCTAGTAAGTGTCTGAGATTTGAACCCAGGTCTTCTTAATTCTAGGTCTAATGCTTTACACACTATGCAATGCTGCTTCTTTGTATGTTCATTTTTCTTTTTATTTTCTCCTTGTCTGAATATTTGTGGTGACAGTTACTAAGTTTATGATAAAAATACTCTAAAATTTTTAAAAATTAAGTTATGACTATATTGGCAGGATCAGAAGGATGACAGATGAGCGAGGGCTGCAAAGAGTTGAGGGTCATAAAAAGAGTTGGATGTCCCTAAATGAAGGCAGCACTCTCTTCTTTGGGGGGAGTTGGCTGAACATTGCCACAATCTATCAAGTCAAGTCAACACATGGAGTGAGAGAGGCTTCCAAGAGCGAAAGCCTCAGATGAGGCGAAGTGGGGGCTCTCCTCCCCCCCACTCCCTGCCCCAACCCAGTCAAGCACACAGGAATAGGCCATAAAGAGCTCATCATCTAGTTGGTAAGAGGAGCCCTAAACACTGGAGAAGGTGAATAACGTTTCAGTGCTTGAGAAGAACACAGACAAAAATGCATGGGATATCACCAGGCAGTGCAGAATGAATCATTTATGGATAGAGCAGGCTAGGATCTCAGACAAGCTAGAGCTGTTGGGCTGGAGTAGCCTGGGAAGATTTTACAAAGAAAAGGGATGGGAAGGGATGGGAGGGGAGAAGAAAGGAACAGAGAAAGGAAAGGAAAAGAAGCCCTGAAGGAGGATAATAGTAATTCATCCATTAGTTCATTATGTACTTATTAAGCACCTACTGTGTGTCATGTACTATGCTAGGCATTGGGCTTCCAAAGGCAAGTCACCATGATCCCTGCTTTCAAAGAACTTAAATTCTATTGGGGGCCTCCTGCCAGGGAGGGAGGAGACTTTGAATATAGTGTACAATGCACATTTTTGGACAGGGCCAACATGGGCATTTTTTTTTTTGTGCAGAGTTGTGCATGTTTATCACAAGGTTTTTTTTTTTAACTTTGTTTATATAATGGTGTTCAACTGGGTGGATGACAGCGGGGAAAAAGGAATAATAAACACTTCCATAACAAATAGATGTGTTTGAAAGTAATTTTAGAAATAAATAAATTATATTGGAGAAAAACAAACCCAGAGAAGGAAATACAAAATAAATTTGAAGCAATTTCCAAAGCCAGGGTACATTAGCAATGAAGAGATCCTGATACTCCATGAAGAAGAGGAGACACTGAAGCTAAGGCTTGAGGGAGGGAAGTAAGGGAGGAAGGAAGGGTGTTCCAGACACAGGCACTAGGGTACAAAGACAAGGCAGTGGGAGATAGAGTCAGCCTGGCAGGAACACAGAGAGCATGAAAGGAGAGGGAAGAGCAATGTGCCTGCAAAAGTCAGCCTGAACTAGATTGTGAAGGGCTTTCAAAGCCAAACACACAAGGTTGTATTTGATCCTACAGGAAATCTGATCCTACAGAAACTACTGGAGCTTCTGGAGCAGGGGAATGACCCAAGCAGACCCATACTTTAGGAAAATTCACATCGGTGACCATGTGGAGGCACATTGCACTGGGGAGAGCCTGAAGGCAGGAAACCAAACAGGAAGCTATATAACAACAGGCCAAGGGAAAGATGAGGAGCCTCAACAGAGTGTGAGATGTGCACATAAAATCAAGACTTAGCAGGCATTGGATATGGGCGTGGGGGAGTGGGGAGAGTCAAGGAGATGTCCCAGGTGCTGAATCTGGGTGACTGGAATAATCGGGGCACCCTTTACAGAAAAGAGAAGCTGGGAAAGGGGTGGGTTGTGGGGGGGAGATAAAGGATCTACATAGGACAAGATGAGTTTGAGATGCCTATGAGAGATCCATCCTGAAATAGCCAATAGACAGCTAGCCAGCAATGTGGGACCGAGCTTCAGCTCCGAGGAGAGAGGTTAAGGCTAGATATACAATGTAGAGAGACGAGAGTCAAAGCTGGGAGCAGTGATGAGATCACGGAGCCAGCGGAGAGAACAGAGAAGAGTCCAGACACCCAGGGGCTGGGAAATGGAGCCGAATAACGGCAAGGAAAAGAGGCAGCAGCAGGGCAGGAGAGGGCAGTGGCAAACATCCCACGGAGGAGATGCTACGTCCATTGTTGCACACAGTGGGCGCTTAATAAATGTTTACTGTCTGATTGACCGGTCAGCGGCGTCCACTGCCGCAATCCTTTCTCTCAGGCTTCTCAGTCTGCAAAGTGTTCAAAGATGGAGAATCTCGCTGGATCTTTGCAATAAAACATGATTTTATATCCTATAATAAAATACTATTTACAGCCCACACTCATCGGCCTCCCTTCTCAGCTTGCCAATATGATCTTAACATTTAAACATTTAAAGTGTTTTTTTTATTATTCTATTCAATTCAGCGCGAATTTATTAAGCACTTAGCGGGTGTCAGACACTGTGCGAGATACTGGAGTTACAGGGACAAAAGCGGAACTGCCCCTGCCCTCAGGGAGCTTAGATTCCATGGAATGAACACACAATTGGGCTGCGTAGGGAAACAATCCCTTCCTCTGCACCAAGCATTAAGCTGAGCTCTGGGGAGACCAAGACCCAAGAGCAGACTGTTTGTGCAGACGATGAACAGAAAATGGGGAGTATTAGAACCTGGAGGAATACGGAGAGTCCGTTGGGGAAGGTGGCTCTTGAGCTGAGCCAGCGGAGAGAATGAGGGAGTCTTGGAGGCAGAGGTGAAGAAGAACATTCCAGGAAGGAAGGCCACTTAGTAACCATGAACAAAAACATTCGAATAAACAAAGGAACTTTTAAAAAAGAAATCACACCTAAAGCCTTCCATCTTTAAAAAAAATAACATTCAAAAACATATTTAAAAGGGTTTCATGTCCCCTTCCAATCACCTTTTATTCTTCCTCTTTTTCAGATTTTTATCGCAATTTTTTTATTGCGATTATCTATCCTTATTAGTGGAGAGCAGTGTGACACCTTGGATAGAGAGCTAACCTTGAATCCAGGAAAACCTGGATTCTCTTCCTGAATCTGACATCAACAGGCTGTGGGATCCTGGACAAACATTTTAACCTCTCTGTTCTCTTTAAGTTGTAGAGAAGGTGCCAACCTGCACTAGCAGGGAGAGTTTCCTCACCTGGGAGTTCCTTCTGCCAAAGGATTCCCAGGGTCAGCGCCTCTCCTGCTATAGCAATTATTAAACTCCACAACTTTGCCTCTTTCTTTGCAGTCTCCCTATTTTTCATTTCACATGGTTCAATTACATTCTGCTACTTCTTTGTACTATAAGTTACTGAAATATCTCCTAATATGGGGGGAGAGGATTCTATTACTGCAATTAATACAGCTGGATTTTTAAGACTTATTTTTCCTTCTAATATCAATGTTAGGACACTGGCCTCATAGAATAATCACTGGGTAAAGGTCTAATTTCCCATTGTCACATCCTTTCCTAAAAAGGCAAAGCCCATTCATGGCTTAGTCAATACAATCTGGAACAAAAACAAACATCCTAATAAAGGTCTGATTCTAGCCTGGAGCCAAGCCAAGAGCGGGAGTTTAATAAATATTGATTGGGTAAAATAGGCATTATCTTTATTTTATTAATGAATAAACTGAGACTCAGAAAGGTCCCACAGAAAATGTGGTAGGGGAAGAAGTGAGACCCAAGTCTTCCAGATTCTTATGGATCCTACCAAATTGTCTCAAGAATGAAAGAAGTTTTTGCTAGAGAGAGATGCACAAGAAGGCACTTCCACACTTGGGGGAGGGGCAGGAAGGAGACAGCATGCACAGAGATAGAAACACAAAATTCTTACTATTACTATTGCTAACTGCACTAAAACTAAAGCATTCTATGGAGAGACAACCTGAGGTGCTGCTGTGATTCAAAGAGTAAAGAAAGGAATTGGAGTTACCTAATAAACAATATGGCTTACCCAACATGCAGCAGATGGATGGAATCCCATTATTACAGTAATAGGCATGGTCTTTCTTTTCTGGCTGCATTCAAATAAGGAGGCAAGGAAAACTCAAGACCTCCAAGGGAAGGGGGGTGTAGGCCTTTATTTCCCCCTTGGGCTATTGCCACATAACCTGTTAGCACACTAACCTAATGTTCCTTCTTTCTCTGCTACATCTATTCTTTGCTGGTCTTAGGAGGAGTATGAGATGAGCCTGTGACCTTATGAGCTTGTAAAGGTCAGAGGAGTCAGTTGCCTAAGGTCTGGGAGGTATAGTCCAAGCCAGAGTTCGTGGTTTGCTCATGAAGGAATGAGCAGCTGGGACCTGGGCAAGGAGCGGATTGATTCAGGTTGAAAATGCTGTGTCCTTCAAGAGGAAGTGACTTGTCCCACAGGCTGCGCCCCACATCTGGAAGCAAACTTAGTGGGGAAATGCTTCATTGAAACTACTTTAAATTTGATCTCACTACTCCCAGGGACCATGGGAGTACAGGGAAAGGTGTTCTCCTCAAGTGTGGGGAGGAAAATGTCTGTACTTCTGTTCCTGCTAGATTTTCTCAGCAAATTTTTCTTGGTCAAAGCAATTTTTAAAAAATCATAGGCATGGAAAGGGCTTTAGAAATCAGGAGCTTAAGTCTCTCAAGTTACAGTAGGAGTAGGGTTAGGACTGAATTGACCTCCATGAGGGTACCCACTGAAGCTCAAGGTTGCCCAAGATCACACAGTGAGATGGTAGAGAGACCAGGGCTAGAACCCAGCTCTCTCAACACCCAGTCCAGAACGTTGGCCAGTCTACACTGCCTGTTTCATTTCTTTGGGTTAAGGCATTGTCCCCTGTTAAGATGCAAACTTTGTAGGGGACAAGTAAAATAATAAATTCCCTCTTGGTTCTCTTGCTACCTAACCGACCACTCTTCAGTTTCCTTTGATATAACATTATTTAGCCCCCTAACTGTGGGTGTACCCCAAGGTTCTTCCCTAAACTCTCTTCTCTTCTTTTACTACCCACCCTTACTTGGTGACCCCAACAACCCTGATCAGATAATGGGTGTAGTTACCACAAAACAATCAATCACATTTAATAAGTGCCCACTATGTGCCAGGCACTGTGCTAAGTGCTAGGTTCTGTGCTATACAAATGACTAACTCCCAAATCTATATATCTAGGCCTAGTGTGTCTCTCCTGAGTTCTAATGGCCACATCTCACCCTGCCTAGTGGATATTTTGAATTGGATGCCCCATGACCTCAATTTCCCTCCTACCCAAACCACTCCTTTTTCCAGGTTTCCTACTTCTGTTGGGAGTATGTACAGCCATCTTTCCAGTCACCTAGTTTGCCAACCTCTACGTGGTCCTTGGGAAGCTAAATGGTCCATGGACAGTTCCAGCAAAAAGGAAGGAGACAGACTCTGGAGGGGTGTTCTAGGGGAAGAGGCTGGGAGAAACAAGCTACAGCGTCCTAGGCAGTTTTTATAAAACCAGTCCTGATTTCCTTCAGCTGATTTGAGGGTGGCGGTCCTCTATAATATTCTCTCGGCAGAACATGAACTCCTCAAAGGGAGGGAGAGGAACCATTTTGGTCTAGCCCAGGGGCTGGCACATACTCGTTGCTTAATAAATATTTGGCAAATTGAACTGAATTGAATACATTTTGTTTGTCCATTATAATAATTCAATTGGATTCAACCATCATTTTTAGAAAAGTGCCTCCAATGCCAGGCTCTCTGCTCGGCGCTGGAAAAGAGCGCAAGAAGTACACATCGAGATTAAAACATTCTTTTCTCTTCATTCGTTAGCCTCCTAAGGCGAGCTGTCTAGAAAAATAGGAGTGAGAAGAGCAGGAGAAAATAACAGTTAGAGTCCCATGTCTTCAGCTGCATGCCGAATCAGAATTACAATCAGACGATCAGACATCAAGGATCCTCAGCAATCCAGAAGAATAGAAAAGCCTATCCCTACCCAAAACATTATTCTTTTCTTCTCCTCTCCCACTCCCGCCCAGTTCTGCAGCACCCATTAGCACATATTAAAATCATATCTACATATGTAAAATTTTTCCCAAGACTTAAAAAAGTATGATCGTAGCAGTTAATCTTTTTTCTAAGGCCAAAAAGCTGAGATAATCCGTTTTTTTTTTCCCTGTGAAACCTCTTGGAAATGTTTTCCTTTTAGTAAAATTTATTAACTTAATAGTTTTCTATAAAAGGAGATGTTAAAAATCGAGGGAGTATTAAAATGATTTGCAGAGACTCATAAAACAATAAATCGTACTTTGTATGCTACAAGAAAGAAAGAAAGGAAAAGAAAAAAACAACACTCCCCGCTTTACGGGACTTCGGGACTTTGGGCAGCATATTCCCGGGTGTGGGCGTCACTTCAACTCTGTAGATTGCAACCCCTCATGCTTTATCAACACACGTCAATCTCATCTTTGTCTTTCTATGTGCCCACTAGCGACAGCATGCCCAAAGTAAAAGAGGTCTTCCTTGGTCCTTTTAATACTGTGTACAGAACTTGGCCACTCCATCTGTTCTTCCTCACTCTTTTAACTAGAATCTTCCTACTTTCCTTTCCTGGTCATCTGTGTCCTTTATGAGCAACATGTCAATTATCATACACAAGTAATTGGAAGTAACGTGGAGTTTGCTCCCACCCACCATGTCCCTCCATTCTCCTGAGGGTCACCATTTTGGTTCTTCTAACACTGTAGCATTCTCCAATGAATCATCAAAACACAAGATTTGGGAGTTGGAAAGTTGGCCATCCACTCCAACCCACACATGAAAGGAATCCACACTGTAACACACAGTAAACAATAAATGCTTCTTGGCAGACTGACTTAATAAGCATTCATTAGGTACCTATTATGTGCTAGGCACTGTACTAAGAGCTAGAGATTCCAATACAAGCAAGATAAGCCCTTACCCTCAAGGAGCTTCCATCTGAATGGGGAAGACAACATAGAAAAAGGAACTGGGAAACTGTGGGGATGTGAGGAGAGCCTTTAAGTCTGTGTAAAGTACCACCAATTTGGGCATGGGCATGGGCATGGGCTGCTCTCCCTCCATAGCAATCTCTTGGAATCCCCAGCTGCCTGCCAGGATGGCAGGGCCCACCTCCTACAAGCCTTTCTAAATTGCTTTTGGCATTCCTTCTTTCTCCACTGGTCTGTTTACCTCTCAGTGGAATGTGAGCTCCCCAAGCAGGACAAGGTTATTTCATTTTTGTTTCTGGATTCCCCAGCACCTTGTTCAGAGCAATGTGTGATAAAGGGCAGGTCACATCACTCCAGGTCAGCCCAGACTCTTTGATATGACAAAGCAGATACTCCGCAGCCTGGGGAAGGTGGTGGGCGGAGCATGAGATAAAAGAGAGGAGTCTTTCTGATGATTTTTTTCTGAATGGAAACTATCAAAGTCCCACTATGTCTTGGCTAACCTGCTACCAACAGTACAAGCCTGGGATCTCTGGCCCACTTGCATGGGCAAAGGAAGCCTGGGGGTTAAAGGCAGAAGGACAGTGCCTTGTAAGCCCAGCCTGCTTGGGCCAAGGAATGGTTCCATATGTTCTTTCTGGCAGGGAGATGCGGGTCAAGAAAATCCTGCAGTGAGCAGCAGGCAGTTTGGACAGAGATCAGATGGATTGCACAAGGTCACCCACTGAGTCCTGGAAAACCTGCAGCTAGAACTCATAGCCCCAAAGGGTCCAGGCTGTCACTTGGCTCCCAGAACAGAGGTCCTCGTCAAGACTCCCTCCACCCCACTCCCTGTGCTGAGGGACCACAGCTGGAGAGCAACAGTCTCACGCTTTCATTGGGCAGGGTTCAACTGGATTTCACAAGCATTTATCTAGCTCCTGCTGCCTGCTAGGCAGGGTGCTGGGCACAAAGAACAGACAGAGAAAAACAGAATTCTCCTCCAGAAGGGAGATGTGTAAATGAATAAATAGGTACAGCGTAATTTGAGAAAGGAACAGACAGGATTAGGAAAGGCATCTCATAGGAGAAGATGCCTAAGAGGAGTCTGGAAAGAACGCTAAGCTGGAGAATTGAAGAGGAAGGGCCCCCCAGGCATGGGGGAATACCTGTACAAAAGTGTAAGAAATGGTGGGGGGAGCAGTTTTGTTTCCACAGAGTTGAAAGCATCCCTCTCCCCCTCACCCCACCCCCGGCCCAGCTTTAGCAGAATGTAAGTCAGGTGATTGAGTAGAACCAGTTCTAATCAGAGCTCTGATCCAGCAGAGATCGAGCCTCTGGTCGGATGAAAGGTTAGAGGCTTGTATGCATGCTTGAACGAGGCATTTGAGGAGGGCATGACGTAGCAGTCAGGAGGTTGCATCTGGCCAATAAAGATCCTGGCAGGAGATTCGAAGTGGGGGTGTCAATAAAAGGACCCACCTCCATCTCAGTCCTTGTATTCTCCTGTACTCAGTTCAGGGGATGTACCCTTTTATTCAGACCAAATAAATGTAAAATATGATTAAAACATTCCTGGCTTCCCAACGAGTACTGTTTATTCCTAGACAATGTAAGTATGTTTCTAACAAAGGTAAGGTGGCTGGAAACGGGAGCCTCAGTCTTCAGGGCCCCACACTGAATGGAATGCTCAAGGTGGAGTTTGACCAGGACAGAGTCCTGGGAAACCATCGCCAGGCCCTCCCTGTGATGATGCCTCTCACAGCACAATAGCTTTGTTGGCTGCTGTCACACCCAACTGACTCAGGCTGAGCCTGACATCCACTGAGCCGCCCTATCTTGTTCAGATAAACTACTCTTGAGCCATAGTGCCCATCAAAGCTGACGTCTGTGCCCCAATGTAAAACTTTATGTGGATTCCTCTTAAATATCATCTTATTCAATGATGTCTAATGCTCTTCTGGAATCTCGACATTCAACCTGTTAGCTCTCCCAACTTCATGTCTGGGGATTTCTCCTGTTTTTTTAAAGTTTTGTGTCTTGTTTTGTGTCTGGCAAAGCAAAGGCAAAGACACCATCAGTGCACAGTGCCTATATGCATACACATACATTGTAAAACCTACTTCGCGGTGTTTATAAACTGGATTATTCATTATTATTCAGAATGAACATCCAAACAAGTGGCACTTCTGTAGCTCATCGAGGATTACAAAGTGCAATTGATGTGTTATTATTGCTTTTGATCCTTACAAAGCCCTGGGAGGTCGATGGTAAAGGTATCACTGTCCCCATTTTCCGGACGAGGAAACTGAGTCTCAGAGAGGTTAAATCGCCTGCCCCCATCACATAGCTAGTTAGCATTCAAATCCACGTGTTGCTGAGCCCAAGCCCATCATTCTGTCCACACTCAAATCACTTTCCGGGGAGAAAACGGATCTATCTTCTTAGAAAAACTGTCCTAAAGTGGCCCAAATCTGAACTGAAGATGATCGATGACTGGAAATGAAATCGATGAAAAGTCTTGATCTTCTGGTTGCCCAGAACACGGTGGAAGCGGTGGGACCCATCCTTTACCTAGGTTGCCAGGCCAAGCCAGCAGCATCAAAAAACCAGAGTGAATCTGGGAAGGAGGGAAGGCGTTGGCGGTCCATGAGATTAGAACCCAGCGTGTGAAATAAGTGGCCAAGTTTAAGTCATCAAAGCGTGTGACACAATGATCTCAAGCAACCACTAGGCATTTTTGTTGAGAAGGAAAAGGAAGCAGAGCAGGCAAGCTGCACAAAATTCAAAGCTCGCTGCTCCGGTGTCATGAAATTTCTACCAAAGATGGACCCTTCCTCCCCCGACGATTCTTCCTCTGTTCCCCAGTTTCCATGGTAAAATTCCCCCGCTACCAAAAGCTCCTTCCAAATCCCAGCCTCCCTTACTGCCCCTTGGCGCTAACTAGGGCTCCACACAATAGATTGCAGGCCCTGATCTCAGGAGGGCTGAGTTCCAAAAACTCATTTTCAGTCAGTTGTCTGGAACGCCGAATGCCTTTTCCCATTCGGCTTTAACCTTCAGAATGTTAATTTCCCATTAAACAATGTTATAAATGGTGGTTAAGTTCCCAGGCCAGCTGGCCAACCCCATTTAATCCATAAATGTGGGATCTTAGGATTTAGAGCTGGAAGAAACTCTAGGTAACATCCAGTCCAAATTCCTCCTCTTAGAAAATGAGGCTTTAGTGACTTGCCCAAGGTCACCCAGCTAGGAAATAACAAGGCTGGGTCATAAGCCAAGGTTCTCTGATGCCTGCATCCCAGGCTAAAGGTCATGAACAATGCCAGCCTCATCCAGTCTTCTCTTCCTTTCTGGCACCAGACTCAAGGCTGAAATAGGCCAAGGTTTCACCTGTTTACCTCTGGCATCCTCCCATCCACTTTGGGGAGCCCCTGGAAGCCAGATCCTCCATAGCCTCAGAGTCACATTTATATAACACCCTACAATAGACCATGCTCTACACCCCCAAGGCATTCCAGGCTACCAACCCAATTCCAACGGATCAGAAAGGGGGCTGGCTGCATGAGAGTCAAAACCCTGAGTGGGAGTCTGCTTCTACCCCTTAACTCCTTGTATGACCTTGGGCAAGGTCATAGGACTAAAAATTTAGAGAAAGAAGATCATTTTGTCCATTTGCTTTATTTTACAATTAAGGAAACAGCCTAGAGAGAGGAAATGACTTTCCCAAGGTCAAACATGCATAAGGACGGACTGGAATTCAAACATGTCACTTTATCCTCCCCAGACCTCTGTTTCCCCATCTGTAAAATGAAGAAACGAGATGAGGAGACGTGAAAGGTTGCTTCTAACTCTAAAGCTGTGAGCAACTGACTCCAGCTCCTGGGTAGAGGCCAACAACAAAATGTGGATGTTTTGTAACTGAGAATTCTTCCAGAAATAGAGGCATCTTTGAAAGAAGATGCTTACTAATCCAATGGATTGTCCAGTTCTTTGGATACCAGGGAACTTGGGGGTGCATGAGGTTAGGAAGCAGGGGTACACTGGAGCCAGCCCTGACCAACTTAGGAAAGCTGGTTGTTAAACCTTTACCAGCATACCCCAAGTAGGAATAAAAATTACTTTATGGCAATGAATTCTTTTCTTTTCCTTGTGAAGGCACAGATTCTCTAGGAGGTCTCAAGTGTTGATTTGGTGCCCAACCCTCCATCACTGGCTGTCTTATTAGTAGCAAAGACCCCAATGGGTCATAAGCCCAGCAAAAAAAAAAGGCTGCAGTTGCTATGGTAAAGGTAGGATCATTGAATATCTATGAAATGCCTGCATGATAAAAAAAAACAATCTTAGATATGCAATTCAATGTCCCAATTTAAGAGGACTGAATAATTGCCAAAGAGGGATGACCCACAAACTGTCTTGGGTAACCATTGTCTCTAGTTCTGACATATACTGGTTTTCCTATGTGATCTGTAAATGTCTGGGAGTAGGACTTTTCATTGTACTTGGCCCAGATGCCTACCAGATCACTAGGGAGCTCTATTGAAAGGGAGTTCTAATCAATGGGCTGAGCACAATGGTAGAGAGAAATCAGTGGTATATCGTGGCATGTGGCTTATCCAGAGAATCTGTAGGAGGCCGCATGGAGAGATCTTGGATATTTAAGACAATGGAGGAAAAATGGCAGAGGCACCTGAGAAGATTCAGAAAAATAATAAAAGACAGAAGAATCTAAGATAAATAAATAATTGAGATTATTGACATAGGAGAAGTATGAGAGGTGAGAATTATTTTCAAGTAGGTAGAATAAAATACTTTTCTTATCAAAGAATTACACACAAGGGAATAGATTTAAAACTTTAGGGGGAAAATGGATGTAAAAGTTGTTGGTGGCAAGGGTTACCATGATGTAAGACACGACCAAGAGAGAGTGTTCAAACTGAGGACTGGAGTAACAGAGAGAAGAGACAATTTTGCAGGAAGATTTGAAGGCCATGATGGATGAGGGTGATGCCACAGGATCTTCTTGTCTTATATCATTTGCCAGGTTTCTTGTGCATTAGTCTGATCTTGGCAAAGGCTTTATAGAGAGCATACCTGGCGGAGAGAGCTTAGCATTGGTATCACAAAGACCCAAGGTCAAATCATACTTCTAGAACTTACTAGCTGTAGGTTAAGTGCTTAAATTCTCAAATTCCACTTTTCTAATCTGTGAAGTGGAGCTAATTAAATTTCCTATAGCATCAACCTTGTGTGGTTGAGAATTATGTGCATTAGAATATAAAATGCTACCCCAGTGCTAGATGTTTGCAAGGCACTTCAATGACCACCTAGGCTATTTCTGGCTGGACAAGAATTCCCAAGTGGTGAGTCATCCAGCATTTGCTTGAAGACATCCAGGAAGAGAACCTTCTACCTCCTGAGGCAACCCCATTCTACTCTGGATTAACTCTAAGGTTTGGGAGGGGTGTTTGGTTTTTTTATGTTTTGTTTCTTACATCAAGTCTCTTTTCATCTTCCATCTATTCGCCTTAATTTTGTCCAGAGGGGCCAAGTACTCTCCTTCTTCCCTTTCAAGTACTTGAAAACTATTTTGTCCACCTAAGTCACCTCCCCTCTTCAACTGAGGCTGCTATGGCACGGGCTCAATGCCCTTGGTCTTCCTAGCTGTCCATTTCTGGTCACTCTCCAGATTCTTGATGCCCTTCCTAAAACATGGTGCCCAGAACAGAACACAACAATCCAGATGTTGTCTGAGCAGAGCAGAGGACACTTGGACTATCTATTAATCTAGACACAATTCTTCTGGATAACAAAGTCACCATCTATTGCTTAGATGTCGTCAAATCCAATCCTCTTCAGTAAGGAAACTGAGACTTCTCTATAGTCACCCAGGTGGGTAGGCAGTAGTGTCTAGATTCTAACCCAGTTCCTGAGATTTTACATTGAACACTTTTCCTATACTCCCTATTCCTTTACTGCAGTCTTCAATCTCATGAGTCTGTGCCTCAGTTTCCTCACCTAACCATACCTCATGATGTGATTTCCTCACAGTTCCAAGCACAAATGGGGGTCTCCCCTTCTCTGTTAATCTCACCCACAGAACAGAGTTCTTGCTCTTGACTCATTACATGGCCTTCCCAGAAAGCTTTCTTATTTCCTTTCCTTCACAGTCCAAAGAAATGTCAGCAGTCTTGAAGGGGAAAGTTGCAGACAGAGGGTGACCACTCACCCTTTTCTAGAAGTTCCTTCTTCAGTCCCACCCAGCGTTACCAAATAACTTGCTGGAACACCAAGCATTGGATCTGTTTCATGAGTATGGGACTTTCCTGAATCTCATGGCTTGGGAAGCTGGGGCCCAGGAGAGATGGACCCAACCCAGCCACACAGCAGGGCAAGATTTCAGGACAGGGAGAAGAATGGTGCCCAGTTACTGGAGCTGGGCCCCAAGGCACTGTCTTGGCAAGAGGCAACTTTGCAAGAGCCACAGAGCAGGCCAGAGCCATGGGCAGAGCTGGCCCTGGCTGCGGGCTTGCTGATACTCCCTAATTGTTCTCCTTTTGCTTTTTCCCCCCTTGTGGATTTACTATATATATATATATATATATATATATATATATATATATATATATATATATATACACTTCATTTAAAAAAAAGACAGCTCAAAGGAGCAATGGTTCTTAGACAGTTCTCCCACTCATCGGCCAGATACATCCCATAACCTGAGGTAAAGCAAAGCTGCCCCAGCTCCAGCACAAAGCATGAGGTCAGTTATTAAAAAGACAGGATCAGGAAAGAGACACACATTCCATGTTTCCTAAGCCAAGAGGCCAGTCAATTTTCTCAAATCGTTGTTACAAGGGAAGGCCCACTAAGTAGGGAAGGAGAGATGTTCTCTCTGCAAATGACTCTGAAATTTAAAAAAAGGCATCAATAATCCTCTTGAAAAGAAACAGCCATGGAGAGAGAGAGAGACAGAGAGACAAAGAGAGACAGAGAGACAGATGGGGGGAAGGTGAGACAGACAGACAGACATAATAAACACATACAAGAATTGAGTCCCTGAGTCTGCCCTGAATTTGGGAAGAATTCTGCATTAGCTGCCCTGCCTTCTTTGCACAAATCTGCCAAGGGCTCTGGATCACTCCCTTCCCCCAGGAATTGCCTTCTGGCATTTCATTTTCTATGTACGGGCTGTTTCCTGCCAACAGGGAATTGAGGATAAGCTCCTCACCCGGCAGGGTCGGGTTTGGGAAGGGGGAAGCCAAGGGGTGTTTGCTTTGCCTGTAGCACAGAGGAGGTACTGAATAAATGCCTACTGTTGAATGGAAATGAACTGGTCCGTGTGGGGAGATCCTGGAGTGGGAATTACTATTGCCCGTCTGAATGGGGCACACCCAGGTTAAGGTCAGTACCCCAAGCCCTTTTTACACTTTGGCCACTTTATGTACGTGAGCATCCTCCCAAGGGAACCCGGAGGGAAGCACTACAAGTATTCCTCGTGTTTTCCAGATGAGGAAACTGAGGCCCAAAAAGCTGTCCCGTGGTCGGGAAGTATCAGAGATGGGATTCAAACGCAGGTCTTCATCTGCTCTGGGGATCAGAGGCAGCTGGATAGAGCCCTGGCCTTGGACGAGCGAAGACACGGGTCCAAATCCAGCCTCAGACACTTCCTAACTGTGTGACTCTGGGCAAGACAGTCTATAAACATTGATTAAGTCCCAGGCAGTGTGCCAAGCCCTGGGGGTACAAAAAGGTCTGTCTCAGTATCCTCATGTGTAAAATGGGAATGGCAATAGCACCTGCCTCCCAGGGTTGTGCAGAGGGTAAAATGAGATAATATTGGTAAGGTACTTTGCAAGCCTCCAAGGGCCACATTAATGATAATAGCAGCTATTATTAAATGCACCACTCTCCAGTCATCCTGCCCTACGTTCAATATAGAAGGTGTAAAATGGGTAATATTTTATATATAATGTATTGTGTACACAATAGTATTTATATTATACGCAATATAATGTATTATGTATAATACATGTAATATATATGTATGTGTGTAAGACTGACCTTATCTACATTAGCCTTCTCTCCTGAATTTGAATGGAAGCCCCCTGAAGGCTAAGGCCACAGTCGATGCTTATACATCTTCCATAGCATTTACCCAAGACCTGGCCGAGCACAGAGAAAGTGCTGGGTAAACGCCAGTTAAGGTGATTCTTGTATTTCAAGCCTCACCTAATGAAATATGCTGTAATTGGCCACGTTCCATTGGTTGCTATTTCCTATAAGCAGACCCATGCCACCAGGCTGGTAGACTGCAAAAAGCATTTGGTGAGCACTGTACTATGGAAGGGAAAGGGAGGGGCTGGGGGGGGGGGTTCTCTATTGGAGCTGTTCACTCCAAAAACACTTCCTGGCCTTGGGAACAAAAGGACCAGATGAACTGGCCGGGGCCAAACCGCAGAAAAATTACAGAAAAATCAGCATAAACAACTGGTTGAAGAATTTTAAGTATCAAAGTTAATAGTCTGAGTTTGATCTTCAAGCCATCAGGTAAATATGCAATTCATTACATGAACAAAAGGAAAAGCTTAGCACATTAAAGACCCTAATCCCGCATCCTTTCAGGTGCCTGCTGGCTTGGACAGCAATCTATGGGCTAAGCCTGGCTCTCTAGGGGGACAATTTAAGGCAATAGCAAAAAGGCACATTCTGTTATTACTATTTCATAACCGAATCCTTTGAAATTGGGGGAGGGGGGAGCAAAAGCCCATCCAAGCTTCATCAAGGAAAACATATGTACCAAATTTGAAGGTTCTATCTGGAATTATACAAACTATTTATGACTAGTACAACTGAAAAATAAACCACGTTTCTTTTCTCATTTGTAAATACTTCTTCCCATTTGGGAAAGCTTTCATCTCTTTGGTTCTCTCTACAAAGAAGAACAGGGTCTGAGTGGCAGAAAGATGTGATGCTGAGACTGACACAGATCAAAATCAGAGAGGAGAGAATTGCAAATGATGAGCATTAAATGCTCCTGGACCACTGTTTGCTTTTATTTTTCCTGGGCAAAGACTGAAAGAATCAATCACTCCCAGCTGAGCATCACATGCCAGGAAGCCCCTTCTGGTGAACTGACTTTCTCTACTTTTAAGCAAAAGCTATTCCTAATTTGTGGCATCTGGACACGTTTACACATGTTCAAGATACCTTATCAGTCCCCCAAAGAAGGGTTTTTAGAGTGGGCAAATTACTCTAAAATGAGCCATTCATCAATCCATCAACGTCCTGTCACTTCTTTGATGACCAACTCCTTCTAAAACTCACTGCAACCCCCCAACACACACACACACACACACACACACTTCAGAGGGTCCTTGATGGTTGCCCAAGGCTCAGAATGGCTAAGCAACTTGCCCAGGGTCACATAGCCAGTAAGCATCAGAGGCAACATCTGAACCCAGGTCTTCCTGGTCTAATGGTGGCTATGCCAAGATTCCTGAAGAATACATAAAAGGGAAAATGATGTATAACACAAAAAGATGGATATGACCTTGAATGGTAAAAGGGAAAATGGTCAGCATCTCTCTAACACTTCAAGAGAAGAGATGATATATGACCTACCTATAGAAGACACCTGAGGACCCTGAACTGAGCTGTGACTCCAGTGATATGTTGTCCCAATTAGGAGACAGCATGTACACTTGAATTAAGACAGTGAATAATGTTGAAACATTAGTATATGCTTATAAGGAAATGCAGTTAACTCATAGCAAGAGGAGGAGGAGGAGGAGAAGGAGGAGGAGGAGGAGGAGGAAGAGAAGGAGGAGGAAGGGGAGGAGGAGGAGGAGGAGGAGGAGGCAGATCAGTAATAATAACAGCAACAGCTTCAAAGTTTGCAATGTTCTCTATACAGAACATCTCAAGCCTCACAACACACTGATGAGGGAGGTTGGGAAAAACATTATCATTCCCAATAGGAAAGTGAAACTTAGAAAGGTTAACTGATTTGCTCATGGTTACACAATGTTAGAAGCAATATTTTAATTCATTTATTAGGCTCAGATGATCATAAATCAGGAGCCAGAAGGAACCATAGAGGCATTTCTAACCCCTCATATTATGAACAGGGAAACTGAAGCTGACAATGGTGAAATGGGGTGGGGGGGGGCGGGAATAAGCATTTATATAGCACCTACTATGGGCCAGGTACTGGGCTAAGTGCTTCACAACTGTTGTTGCATTTGAAGTAAATCAGGGTGATGCAGCTAGTCCGTGTCAAAGGATAAATTTGAACCCAGGTCTGCCAAATTCCAAGGAGAGCACTCCATCCACTCTACCACACTGCGTCTACATATTACCATGCACTTAATTACCACGAATCTTAATAAGTGCTTCTTGAATTGCACATGCGCGCCTCCTCAGAGCAGCATTTGCATTTTCTTGTCAAACTGGATGGTAGATGGGCTCTTCCAGTGCTGACATTCCATGACATAAAGTCGATTGGGTGGTTTGATAACCCACTAAAATGGGAATTTGGCTCCTGTTTTCAAAATAGACAAGGGTTGTTATTGCTTTTAAGCCATCCTCTTGGGCAATCGCATATGCGTGCCACAAAAACATTTGGCTAAAAAGTGAAAAAGCCCGTCAATCGTCTGAATATTTTTGTCCCCATGACACTTGATCTCAGAATGTTGGGAAACATTCAAATGATTGACGGAAGGTTTCACTTTCCATGCAGATGTCAGCCAGTACAACTTTGTGCTGATCATGCACTTTTTTGTTTCTTAGACAATGAGAGCATGCCTGTTGTGTTGGATTTTCCAGTAGGGGTGATTGGATCCATTAAATTATTCTCTATGTTCTTCATAAGTCCTCTACCAGCCAGAAGCAAACACATAGAAATCATTGGTTAGGAGTAGGGTCAAAGATGATTGTCCCTTGGCAGAGACACTGTATAGCCCCCTGTAACAGAAGTCAATAGCTGTTCTCCAAAGGGTTAGGGTATCATTTGTGACAGAAATGCTCATATCAAAAATGTGGCATCCTGTACATTGTAAAGTCATGCTGCATATTCACTCAGCCTGATGCACAAACATAATGACATCATTGACCTGTCTTTCACACAATCTGGGTTAGATTTTTTGAATCCTTCTTACAAATGGAAAGTGTTCCATAAGCTTGGTGGGGGGAAGTATAGAGTGTCAAGGGGAATTAAGCAGTTCTCTAGATTCACTTATCACCCCTGTCTCTTCCCACCATTGCCAACATCAGAATAACAGAATTTTCTCCCCTATATGGTTTGAGAGGATACATTTCTTACACATAGCTTGGTGGGAATCAGAGAATTGGGCTAAATGCCCAAGCACTGCATTACAAAAAAAAAGCCCTCTAAAAAGACAAAAACTAAAAATACATTTAAGAGTTTTCCCTACTTCCAAAATTATAATCTGGAAAATTAGGGAACAAAATTTTTGTTGAATCATTCCATGTGGCTATTATCTAGGACATGATTTCTAACATATAAGGAAAATAAAGTAGAAACTCTGCCCCTGTATCCCTGACAGTCTGAGGGAAGAAAGCATTATCATTCCTGTGCATTTTTAAAGAAACAGCAATGTTTTGGGAAGCCCAAATTAGTTGTTTGTGTTTTCCATTAAAGCAGGTGGATTTCTTTCCAAATTTATTTTTGGAACATTTTTTGTTCTTTTGTGTTATTCGCTGTCATCATAAAGTTCTCCTAGGAGGGAAGAGAAAAGGTCATGTCTTGGGAATAAACTTTTAACAAAGATCATTGTGTTATTTGTGTAAAGGATCTATGAGGGTTTAATGCAGAACTAACTATACACTGTCCTGATGTTACTCAGGTTAAAAGCAAAATTTCTGCCCTCCACAGACAATATCCTAAGAAAAGACTTAGCAGAGAGGTAGAGGACAATAGAGCTCAAAAAGGGGAAGGAGGAGCACCAAGATCTTTCCATGATAGAATATAGAAAAAGTAAATTAAAAATAGAATTATGCACCTATATCCCCTTTCAGTGGTCTGGTATGAATGGAAGGAAGGAATTATCTAGAGCACAACAATATGCCCAGTAGGAAAACAATCTTGTCCTTGAATCCACTGTCTTTTAATGAGGGGCCTCTTCTATTATTTGAAAAGGAGGAGCCTGTTGAATATCTAAGGGATTTTTATAGATGGGCCTCAATTAATTTGAATTCAAATAATGCAAACTTTGACTTAGAGTGAATTATAAAATTACAGGTCACATTTCACTTGAGAGCCAAAATGTACTTAATGAGACACAGCAAGTGTTTTAACACCACTACACTGTCAGTATGCACTTGTTTATCACTGAATATAGGTGAGATGGGCTGCTCCATCTCGGTAGTGTTAATTATTTTTTAAAGTCCTTAACAAAATGGACAAAAGGAAGAATACTTCAGTTGGAAACACTGCCAGTGGAAAAAAAATAGAAAGAGGAGGAGGAGGAAGAAAAATGGAGGAGGAAAAAGAGGTTTGTAATTACATCGGAACAAAAAATTGTATAATAGAGTGACATGAATGAGGTCATAGTAACGTTAAAACAGGACTTGATGTCAGAATGCCTGATGCTAGAGGATGGAATAAATATAAACATAAATAAACAAATACAAACAAAATAAATATAAACATAAAACTCACAGAGAAAATTAAATAAAAACACAGAATTGTACCCAGCTTGTTGAGGTTTGCAAACAACTACCAGGGATAGAAGCATTGCAGGGACAAAATTGGAGTGTCCTTCAGCTTTGGGGACAGAGGACTGGCATCAGCAACACATCCCTCTTAGCAGAGCAGTCAATCAGACAAAAGTTTCAAATTTGTTTAAAGCAGTGAAAGAAAATCGGGATTAAGTGGAGACTGAAGAAACCTTTACCGCAAAATCTGGTTGGTTTGATCACTTTAAAAATCAGGTTCAGTTACATGATGTTAAAATTACTGGAGAGGCAGCCAGTGGAGAAAATCAGATGACAGCTAAAAATTCCAATGTTTTGAAGAAAATAATCAAAGAAGGTGGGTACAGTGATCAACAAAATTTTAATGTGGATGAAACAGACTTATTCAGGAAAAGGATGCCTTGCAGAACTTAAATTTCTAAGAAAGAGAAAAACTCAACTTGGATTTAAAGTGCCTAAGATATGGTAATGTCAACAGAGGCAGAAAAAACTTTGACAATGTACAATGTTCTTTTATACTAAAAACCCTATGAAGTTGAGGCATAAAGGGATTTTTGGGGGGAAAAATCATAAAAAGCATCTCTCAAAAGAAAATCAAGATCACATACAATGAGAATACACTAGAAACTTTCCCAATAAATATAGGAGTGAAACAAGGATGTTCACTCTCCCCATTATTATTTAATATAGTTCTGGAAATGCTAGCAATAGCAGTAAAACAAAAGAAAGAAATTAAAGCTATAAAGATAGGTGAAGAGGAAATAAAACTGTCCTTGTTTGCTGATGATATGATGGTTTACTTGGAAAACCCCAGGGAATCAACAAAGATACTAAATTGAGACAATAGCTTCATCAAACTTGTGGGCTACAAAATAAATCCTCAAAAATCAAGAACATTTCTATATAATAATAACAAAACACAAGCAGCAATAATAGAAATATAGATCCCATTCCAAACAACTACAAAATGCACAAAATGTTTGGGGATCAACCTCCCAAAGCACACAAAAGACTTTAATCACAAAGCACTCCTTGAAGAATTAAAGAACAACCTAAAAAGCTGGAGGAATATTCAGTTCTCTTAGGGAGATCATGCCAATATTATGAAAATGTCAATACTGCCAAAATTAATACATACTTTTCATGCCATATCAATGAAAGTGCCAAGAGGATACTTTACAGAGCTTGATCAAATAATGACAAAATTCATTTGGAAAAACAAAAAAAATTAGAATATCAAGGGAAGCTATGAAAAGAAGTAAGGACAAAAAGAGAACAGCACTTCCAAATTGAAAATTACATCATAAAGCAGCAATCATCAAAAACATCTGGTATTAGTTTAAAAAAATAAAGACAGATCAATGAAACAAACTAAACAAAGGAGATTCAGAAACAATAGAACTCAAGAAGTGTTTGACAAAATGGAAAACAGAAGTTACCTAGGGAAAAACTCCCTATTTGATAAAAACTGCTGAGAAAACTGGAAAGCAGTCTGGAAGAAATTAGGTTTAGACCAACAACTTACACCACACTCCACAATACATTCTAAATGGATATGTGACCTTAATATTAAAGATTATATACTATTAAAAATTAGTAGAGAAACAGATCATGTACCTTTCACAACTATGGGTAAGAAGCGTATTTTTAACCAATAAAGAGATGAGGCAATTACAAAACATAAAATAGATAACTGATCACTCGAAACTGAAAAGGTTCTGCACAGACAACATTAATGCATCTAGGATAAGAAGGGAAGTGGTCAAATGGGAAAAAACATTTGTATCAAATTTCTCTGCTAAGAATTTGCTTTCCAAGATATACAAATAATTAATAAACATGTATAAGACGAATAGACATTCCCCAATAGATAAATGGTCAAAAGATAGGAACAAACAGTTCTCAAAAGAAAAACTGCAAAGTAATCACAACCATAGGAAAAAATGCTCCAATTCACTAATAAGAGAAATGCGAGTCAAAACTCTGAGGTTTTACCTCACAGCCTGCAAATGGACAAAAGCAACTTTAAAAATGATAACAATGTTGAAGGGGTTGTGGGAAAATAGGCACACTAATACAATGTTGGTGGAGCTGTGAAACAGTACAGCCTTGTGACTAAAATGTCCGTACTCTTTGAACCAGAGACTCAATTACTGGCTGACTTATACCCCAAGGAAGCCATTGATAAGGAAAAAAAAATGTCCCCCATAGACTCCAAAATATTTATAAGTAGCTAAGAAGTAGAAATGAAGTAGACGCCCATCAATTAGGGAATGGCTAAATAAACTGTGGTACATGAATGTAATGGAACATACTATGCTGTAAGAAATGGTGACTATGATGAATACAGGGAAGCACTGGGAGATCAAGAGGAATTGATGCAGTGAAGAAAATCAGTGACTGCAATGTAAATGTAAACAGCAACCACACACCAAAAAAATCAGGAGTAAATGCAAAGAATTATAAGGACAAACAGGATTTGACTGAAGAAATATGAGAAGACACTCCAAACCCACGCTTTGGTGGAGGGGGTGTGGTTCCCAAGTGTTATACATGGCATTTGTTTGGGGACTTTCTCAATGTATCAATCAGTTGTCCTGACTTTTGTTTTTCCTCTCTAAAAAAAACAGAACAAAACACTGTTTGGCCTATAGGGTGGCTCTTGGAGAGGGGTAGGGATAGGGATATATGAGATACTATGATGATGTAAGAAACAGAAAACATCAATAACAATATTTTTTGAAGTGTGTCCAATGACCACCTAAAACTTTTATTGCAGGGTAATGCAAAAGGGAATTTTGAATAAAACTAACGCCTCTTTATTGGTCACTGAATCCTCACTCCAATTGGCTAGAACCATCGATGATTTCCGGGGCTTTGGCAGTCAAATAAGAAAACATGGGTGACTAAGGCTGTTTCTGAAGACTGATTTTCAACTCATTTTAGCCCAGCTATTGAAGACTAGTGGAATGACGACCAATATCTCATTTAAAGCATTACTGATTTTAGATAAAGCCCAGGTCATCCCAACTACACTTGGTTCGTTGTACGAGAGCTTAAAAGTCTTTTTTTGCCACCAAACACAACATCTTTATTGAACCACTGCAGCATTGAAGGCGTTCTACCTTTTGAGGAAAAAAAAAACTTTTGAACAAGCAATTGCTAGAATTACAGGTGGTGACACACTTTCCTTAACTGACTTCTGGAAAAATTACAACATCAAAGATGCAACCAAAAATATTCACCATTGGCAAAAATAGCTGCAAATGTGTGCAGTGGGGAGGCATAATTTGCCATGTTGTGCGAACAGTCATTGTGAAGGCTTTCCTTCTCCAAGGAAGATGGTCATGGAAGAAATAACTGAAACAGGATGAAAGTCTGGCTTGGATGAGGTAAGAAAATGGCAACATCTGGGAACTGCTCGATTTGGACTCAGGAGAATGGACTGGTGACCCTCTTCATTTTGATCAACAAAGAGTGTTTGAAAAAGCCAAAGGACAGAGTGCACAAATGAAAGAGCTCCCGCTTAAAGAATCGGAAGCTATGTTTCGAGCTGCTGAAATCGTGAAACAAACAATTACGGATTCTGACTGTAACGTAGATGAAAGCATGCCAATGTACTGAGATACAGTAAGAGCTCTCTACACCTGACAGAGTAGGTCTGATGAGTTCAGGAATAAGAAAACAATTCATTCAATACTGCTAAAATATTTTGAATGACAATAATGATGGTTTCCCTAACATCACTGTAGGTTTGCAACATTCAGTAATTTTTTTAATTTAAATTTTTTAAATTTTGCTTTCTGTAACTAATACTTTGTAATAAACTTGAATCAGAACTAAATTTTAACTGTGTTGCTTTATTTTATTTATAAACAGGTCTAAAATTTTTTAATTTCATTGCATATGCACATTGGATCAAAACTAATGACTATTTTACTTATAGTCATAACTTCAAATGGCATGAATTTGAATAATGCAAATATTTCACATAATTCATTATTTGAACTAATAGGGACCTAGCTGTGCCCAGGTGAAAAGTTCTAATAGTATCACAGAATCATAGATTTAGAGCTAGAAAATTCCTTAGAGGCCATCTATTTCAACCTCCTCATTTTACAAATGAAAAAATTGAGTCCCAAAGAGGGGTAAGTATTATTCTAGGGTCACACAGCTTGTAAGTGTGATATTATAAAGTATAAATAAATACATATGCTTATTACCATTCATTCAATCATAATTCATCCACTGAACATAGTGGCCCATGGTAGAAGATATTTTACTCATCCACAGCACAATTTATGGTTGGAAAACATTAGTGTGTGCTGAAATAACATTTTTTTAAAATTCCTAATGAGAAAGGGTATTTAATGAGACCATAAGTCTTATGGATGGGACCATTTTCTAATGCATACGATTATAAATTCAGAACTGAAAGGGGTCTCAGAGGCCATCTGGTCCAACCATTTCAATTTAAGTATGTGGAAAAATAGGTCCCATAAATGTTAAGTGACTTGACTAAGATCACACCATCTAGCAAGTAGCAGAGTTGTAACTTTGAAATCAGGCCTCCGAGTACAAATCCAGTCTTCTTTCTCTTGATGCCTACCTGTCTTCCTTCCTTCCTCTCTTCCTTCCTTCCTCTCTTCCTTCCTTCCTTCCTCTCTTCCTTCCTTCCTTCTTTCCTTCCTCCCTTCCTTCCTCTCTTCCTTCCTTCCTCTCTTCCTTCCTTCCTTCTTTCCTTTCTCTCTTCCTTCCTTCCTCTCTTCCTTCCTTCTTTCCTTTCTCTCTTCCTTCCTTCCTCTCTTCCTTCCTTCCTCTCTTCCTTCCTTCTTTCCTTCCTCCCTTCCTTCCTTCCTCTCTTCCTTCCTTCCTTCTTTCCTTCCTCTCTTCCTTCCTTCTTTCCTTCCTCTCTTCCTTCCTTCTTTCCTTCCTCTCTTCCTTCCTTCCTCTCTTCCTTCCTTCCTCCTTTCCTTTCTCTCTTCCTTCCTTCCTCTCTTCCTTCCTTCTTTCCTTCCTCTCTTCCTTCCTTCCTTCTCCCATCAGCAGCTCCCTTATGGCCACTTCCTCCACCAACTACATTCAAAAACTATTGATGATGATGATGATGAAGAAGAAGAATGATATAAGATCAATGAAAGCTTCATATTAATAAGGAAGATGTGCCTGTTCAACCAAAGATGTTACATGCATTTTCTTAAAAGTCAACCATTTGATGAGCATTTATTAAGCACTCACTGTATGCGCTAGATGCTGTACTAAGCTGGGGGCCTGGTAAAAGCCTCCAAATGCACTTCAGGAAGATCCCTTCAACAGCTGAGTCGACGATGGATGGGAGAGGGGAGACAGTGGAGGGTGGGAGACCAAGGAAGTCTGGTCTGGCTGAGAAGGGAGAGATGCTATGAAGGCAGAAACAAGGAGATTTAGCAGGAAATGGAAGGTGTGACTAAAATATACAAACAGCTCTTAAACACTTAAGTGTTCATGTGGTATTTGGTTGTGGCTTCCCCCAGAATGCCACCCTGATGCCACTTCGCGCAGTGAGAGAAATCACTGAATGAATGTGATCCTGATAAAACTACAATTCATAGCGTAAAATCACAGCAAATCTTTTTTAAACCCAATTTTCATTACAGAGAGATTGGTAAATGTGTAAATGGCAAGTTAAACTTTCCAAGATGCTGCCCATGTAAAAATCTTAGAAAAGGACCCACACATGCACACAATTGGAAATATTCTACAATAATGAGTTTGAAAGGCTGAGAAGCAGCATGGTCAAATGGTTACAGTGCTGGACTTGGGGTCAAGGAGACCTGGGTTCAAACCCCATCTCTGGCATTTCCTAGCTGTTCAGTCCTTTATAAGTCTCTGGACCTCAATTTCTTTATCTGTACAATGGGGACAATGAAACACACAGAACTGATTTCCAAGGGCTGCTGTGAGGCTCAACTAAGATAATGTATATAAAGTACCATGCAAGCTTTAAAGCACCAGGGAAATGCCGGTAACGATAATTAAGATCAGCACAGCCCTCCATGGGTTGTGACTTTGAACAAACAAACAAAGACCGACAGCAGCATAATTCCATATGGGAAGGCAAGAGGAGGGACGACACTGCAGCTGCTGTTCACAGGGGGAGAGTTCCCTTCCTGCCCCCATGGCTTTCCGGTTTCAGTGGATTAGAACAAGGGGAACCACATTAAAGGATTGCATGAAAGAAAGAAAGAAAAGAATGGAGGAGGAGGAAGAGAAAGACCCACTGGGCATTCTTTTTGACCAGTCACCCATGCAAGGTTTAATGCTTACACCTACTTAAAGGATGTTGTCATATACTTTGGTTTTGAAAAGGAAGTAAAATCGCCATCCTTTATCCTTTGTTTTTATTTTGATCAGGGTTGTAGAGGTAGATATCTTTCAGTGTCAAAATCTGTTGCCCCTTGAAATGACTAAGAAGGGATTTCTAAGTGAGGATTCAGCTTATTCAGTTGCTCTCCAACAGAAACCAAGGAGCACTGATTATTTACGGTAACTTAAGACAAAGAAAAGAAACCCAATTAAGGCAGAGCATCTAGGGGTGAAACTAAACAGAGGACAACAAGAAGATAAAAAATGGAAAAGATCTGTCAAGACTTCTAAAACAGAATGTGTGAGAAGGTTCTCCAGCAGGGACAGTGGAGCAGTGATTTTGGGACTCTACCATCATAGCTCCTGCTACACCACAAGGGGACATGGAAATGGCACTAAAGGAAAGACAGATGTAGGAGAAGCAGTTGTGCTTGCAATGTCAAAGAATAACAAAGGTTCTGTTGTCAGACATATGAAAAGTGAGAAGGCAATGAAGAATTTGAATTGCTCTTCTTGACACCAGAAAACAAAACTAGGAGCAAAGGGGGGGGTGAAATTACACACACACACACACACACACACACACACACACACACACACACACATATATATATATATATATATATATATTCCATGTAAATCATGGAATACCAATTTATGGAGAAGTCATGCTACAAGTCAACTGAAGAGCCCACAATGCACAGTGAACATGGGCAAACTGAAGCACATGAGAAGATAATGTAGGGAAAAGTGGTGCAAAGAACATCATCAGTCAGTCAATAAATATTTAAGTATCCACTATGTGCCAACATGGGTGATTTTTTATCAGAAAAATATACAATTTAAAAGGAAAAAAGATGGGGTAGTCACATAGTGAAAGCAAAGGATGATCAACAGATAGCCCACAGACCCCTTCAGCAGCCACACCTCATGGCCAAGAGTTGCACAGGAGGGGCAGACATGGACGATTGCTATTTGTGTCAGTGGTGAGTGTGCTCAACGCTTCCTAAGATGGGGTTATCCCAAAGTAAGAGGTAAGGTGCTCATCTGGGATCTTTGAGAAAAGGCTGAATGATTGCGTGTAAGGTATATTTGGAGGTGATCCTGCTTTAGTCAGAGGTTATATGAGGGTTCAGTCCCTTCCAACTCATCAATCCTGTGGTTTCATGACTAGACAAAAGCACAGACATTGTTCCTACCCAAGAAAGAAAAAAAAAAGGCAAGCCACTTCTGTTTTCTGATCTATAAAATAAGTACTTTGGACTATATACCCTCTGGTACCTCATAGGTTCATAGACAGAAAGCGAGACGGGACCACAGTGACTATCTAGAACAATGTTTTTTAACTAACATTTTTTTTTGTTTTGGGCCCCTTTGGTGGCCTATGGACTTCTTCTCACATCATGCTTTTAAATGCACAAAATAAAATGCATTGGGCTATAAAGAAAACCAGTTATATTGAAATAAAGGTGAGTTTTTCCCCTATCCACAGCACCTTCCACCCAACCTCTACGCAAAGCCCAGGTTAAATATTCCTGTTCTAGAGCAACACCCTCATATTGCAGATAAGGAAACTAAAATCCCAGGAGTTTGACTACATGCCACATAGGTTGAAGGGTCTGTGGAAGGATTTCCCAACTCTTAATCAGGAATATCCCAAATTCCAAAGAATCAGTCAAGGAATTGACTTCACCATGTCCAAGAATACAAGTCTTCATTCCTCGGGCATCAGAATAAAGAAGGACCCATCCACCCCCAGTGAAACCTTTGCTCTACCCAGAATTGATGGCTCCCAAAGCACAACTGAAATTGCTTCTAATCTCCCAAATAAGTGGGATAAGGTCATGCAGAGCAGAGCTGACCTCAGAGTCAGGAAACCTTGGTACAAACCTTGCCTCTGACACATCCTGAAGGTAAACAAGTCACTTACCCTCTCCATGGCTCAAATGCCCTTGAAGTTATACAAAAGTTACCAATCTGCACTGATGGGAGCACTTTCAGCACCAGGGTCCCCAACCCTGCTGAAATCAGAGACTTCAACCAAAAATCATACTGAGTCACAATTGGACAATAATCATTCAGACGACTGAATCCACACCAGATGTTGATGGAGGAGGTGGCCATAAGTGAGCTGCTGATGGGATCACAGAAGAAGGGGCAGGGGATAATGACAGACACTCTGATCTCAGAAGATAAAGCTGATCATGGTCATGCCAACTCAAAGCTAAATAGAAACCCAATCTCTATCTTGTATTTAACTTTGGGGATCAAGAATTCCCAGTAAGCATGTCATCAGATGGGTTTCATTCGAGTCTGATTTCGATTTAATTTTTTTTAAAAATACTTAAACTCCATCTCAAACTGGTTTACAGATGGGTTTGGTGGTAGCTCGCAACTGTCTATTTAGTTTGTTTTTGTTTTGAGGTGGGAAGGATTTAGGAAAACTTGAGGTTGACTGACTATTGAGTTCCAGAAATTTATATTTGGCTTCACTTCTTACTCTAGTCAATTAATGTAATTTGCTCTAATTTAGAGTTCCCTCTTTAGCTTAATTTCTTTAAGTATCAAATCCAGGCAACACGGTCAGCCTTGGAACATGAGCAGCTATGAGTGAAATACCAAGTGAAGCACCAGCTCAGGCTGAATTCTTGCTTCCCAGTAGCCACTCACACTCATATTTTCAAGAGACCAAAACAAACAAATAACTGTGAGCGCACGTCCGCACACGCGCACACATGTACAGTGAGGCAGATGAAGAGGCCAGATCACTTTGGAACTCCACCAGATGAAAGGAAAAAAGTCAGGTCTTTAGAGCCCACACCATGCAATATAATAATGTGAATACAAACTTATTACAGGAATCCTCAAATCAACAAACTCCTATATACATAACCACTGAAAATATAGAAGTTAACCAAATTTCAAAAGGTCAGTCTGCACTAAATGCTGAAGATGTAAAAAAAAAAAAGGCAAAAACACAGTCTCTGCTCTCAAGAAGCTCCCATTCTAATAGGGGAGACAGCATGAAAGTGACTATGTCCTTACAAGTTATAGTCAGTACAAATGGAGGATAATCTCAGAGGGAAGGTACTTAGAGAGCAAGGAGGGAACAGACCAGAAAAGGCCTCTTGAAGATGGTAGCATTTGACCTGAGTCTTTAAAAAGCCCAAGGAGATTTACCACTGAAAGTTGATTATAGTAACAGGAAAGAATGACTAGTAATCTGTCACTCGGGTTTCTTTAGTACTGAGAGTAAACCTGAAATCATTTGCTTGTTTAACTAAGGCCCTCTTCTTTGATCAGACATATCAAAATAAGAAAGTATTGGAGTTCCTCGGTATCAAGATTAAGCTTTGTGAAATTCAAAGCTTTCTTCTGAACTGCAAAAACACTTTGATTTGCAAATGACCTGAATCAGGTTAGATGTCTCTGAGAGTTCAGTCCTAGACTTGGAGGCAGAATCTGAGTTCAAATCCTGCCTTAGACACTACCGTGTAACACATTTAAATCTATATACGTATTTAGTACATTAGTGTGATTCATTTGTATCATTCATATATGATACAGTTTACATAAGACCAGAATGGAAGATGAGTTGTCCATACGGTTAGAATGAGGGAGAGCTGATGGGTAGGCTCGAGAAAAGGTCTCCAGAATGTTCAGCATTTGGGGTTTTCCCCTATTGAACATTTAATCATTTATGGAAATGCGTGACTGAGAGGTACATACTCAGGATGGGCAGACAAGGACAGGCTGGAATGTGCATCATTCGAAGAAATAAAAAATTGCTGAGAAGAGAATTCGGTCCTCAAAGAAACCAAGCTAGTGTGACACAATTAGTGAGGTCCGTGAGTCCACAGAGGTTCTTGATCACTCCTCCTGTTGATAACTGATTCACATGCAATTTCTCTAGAGTACTCAGAGGGAGTCTTAGGGTTTCTCTCCACAGAGAAGCTGTCCCAAGAGAACTAATAAGATGTATGTGTTGTAATGAAAGTACTTTATTATTTTTAAACCCCATGCAAACATCTAATTTCCTGAAGATTGTGATGTGGTGTACAATACATAGTTTGTTCTTCTTTCAATCACATCCCCGAGTCAAAGGTAGAAATACGGAAAAATTCCTACGGTGATATTTCCAATAAAATTCCCCTAACCATAAATTAAGGGAATATAAATGGCACTTTAAAGAAAATTGATTTTATTGATAAATTTAAGCTAGCACAGTTTTGCTTTGAACAGGGGGATGGATGGCTGATTGTTTTCAGATTCACAACACGACACAGACTTTTTGTTTTATATGCTACATAGCCTCTGAGGAAAAGAATTGTACCTCGAAACACATGGGCATTCAGAAATTTTGTTTTTAAGCTCACTGAACCATGCCCATAAAATTGGGTTTAGAAAGCCAGAGACTTTAGAAAATGGTGCCCCAAAGTGGGATTCAATGGGAGTTAGTACAGTCTTAAAAAAGAGACAATGATTAAGTAGCATGATGATGTGGAATTTTCCAGAGTGAATACTCATGCCTGATCTACCCAGCACTGCTCTCAGGTTCCAAAGACCGTGCTGTTTGGGAACCAGGATAAAAGTCCAAATCCAAAAGGATAAACTATGAAGAGTGGTCAGTTGCTTTGTGAATTAACACATCTGTGCAGCAATGAGGTGTGAGGGCAATATGGTAATTCACAAAGTAACTGTAATTGATTATAGCTACATGTAGGGTCTCTCAGTCCCAAAGTCTAACCACACTTAAGATTCCAATCAATAAAGGATATTAATAACAAGACCTTTTGTAAAACCAAGGCCCCAGTTGCCAAGGTTGGTACTGAATCGCTATGAGTTAGGGGACTCCCTTTAATTACCCCATTCCAGAACAATACCCTAGGACTCGACCAAAATCAATCAGTCTTCAAGGAATCCTCATATAGTGGTTTATATTTACATAGTGCTTTTTCAATTACAAAATGCTTCCAATAGAGGACTTCATTTGAGTCTCATAAGGACCCTGTAAGGTAAATACTGTGAGTATCATGACCAGGCTGCCAGGTGGAAACAGAAAGACCTGAGTTCAAATTTGACCTCCAACACTTCATAGCTATATGACTCCGGACAAGTCACTTAACTTCTGCCTGCCTCAGTCTCCTGATCCACAAAATGGGGCTTGTTGGGAAGATTAAATGAGCTATTTGTAAAGTACTTTGTAAATCTTAAACCTATATAAAACCTCTTAACCCCACTTCTCACCTCACTGCACTACTTTGGGACTTTTCTGACTTTTCCACCATGCCCATGCCTCAGGTGCCCTCGCCAGTCACTACACATACACACATGCACACACACACACTCACACAACACACTTTTCAGCATCCTTTTATGTGCTGTCCTCCCCCAGTAGACTGTAAGCTCCTTGAGGGCATAGACTGACTTTTAAAAAATATTTGTATCTAGCAATTAGCACAGTACAAGGCACATAGTAGATGCTTAATAGATGTTTATTGGCTAACTGAAATGGAACCTGTTATCATTATTATTTCTATAGTGCTTTAAGGTTTGTGAAGCATAAGCACGTGTAGATAGACAGGCAGACATATATACGAATATACAAAATCCCATTTTTAAAGACCAACAACTTTGAAAGTCTGGTCAAGGCAATGAGTAGCCATAATTCCAGAGACCCAGGGATGATGAACGCTCTCCTCTCCTGACTGAGAGGTGAAGTACTCAAGAAGAAGCACGAAGCAACATTTCTGGACATGAGCAATGAGGGAATTTGTTTGGCTTGGCTAGGCAGAGTTGTAACAGGGCTTCATTGTTCTTTTTTCTTTTCCAGGGGCCATAGGGGAGGTGCAAGGGAAGGAATATAAATGTTTGTTAATTGAAAAAAATAAATTTTTAAGTTAAAAAAAAACACATACAAATAGGGAAACAGCCTCTGAAGAGTTAAATAACTTGTTTCAGGTCCCAAAGCTTGAACCCAGGTCTTCCATTTCCAGCACAGTCCATTCATTTTCTGGGCTTCACAGGTAAAATGTTTTCAAATTCTCACAAGTACATGATGGCTCCCCCCATTCTTGCTTTAAGATAAAGCTCTGTCACACCACCATTTGAAGTAACACGCAAACCCCTGGCCCTCTCTGGGTCTCATTTGCCTCAAACTTAAAATAAGGAGTTTGGATTACAAGGTCTCTGAGGTCCCTTCTTGGGGCACCTAGGTGGAGGTGCAGTAGATAAGGGGGGCACCTGGAGTCAGGAAGACCTCAGTTTAAATCTGGCCTCAGACACTTACTAGCTGTGTGACTCTGAGCAAGTCACTTCACTCTATTTGCCTCATTTTCCTCATCTGTAAAATGAGCTGGAAAAGGAAATGGCAAACCACTCTAGTATTTCTGCCAAGGAAACCCCAAATGGGGTCACGAAGATTCAGAAATGACTAAAATTGACCTAGAACAAATAGTATGTATGTATATATATTTATATATGTGTGTATATATATATATATTTATATATACATGTATAAATATATACACACACATATATACATATATGTATGCATATACATGTATATAGATGTGTATACATAATACACACATGCATATATACACACATACACATGCATATAACTAATGTAAGGATGGTGGTAGTGAGAGTATTGAGGAAGACATGGTTTTGAGAGCTCCTAGGGAGAGCCGGCTAATAAGATCTGGTGACTACATTTAAGGTGATAGAACGAGAAAAGTCAAATGCAAGCTTAGGACTTTGACATGGAAGAGGGTATGAATTATGATGTCGTCATCAGAGACAGCCAAGTCAGGAGGAACAATTCTCGGCACATAGAGGATACCTAGCCAAAGCTTGCAAACTGACTGATAACAATATCACAGATTTAGAGTTTGAGGCCATTTAGACCCAACCCCTCATTTTCCAGATGAGGAAACAAGAGCCAAGGTAGGTTGAGTGACTTGCCCTTGTCACATAGATGGCAAATGACAGAGACAGAATTTGAGCCCAGGTCCTCTGAATCTAAAGCACCTAGTGATATTTCCAGCGGGGGCAAGTCATCAGCTCAGTTTGGGAAATACTGAGTTTGAGATGCCATTAGGCCAAACAGGGAGAGAGATGGACTTATCAAACATTCAGAAATCACAGCCACTGGAAGACAATGAGATGTTCTGAAGTTCCATGATGGGAACCTCCAATCAGTATCTCCATGTTTTACTCCACATACCCACTCCTTCTGCAAATTTTTCTCTGGTTAGAAGTTGAACATTTCAAAAAATTCCTAAGTATTTCCAGATTGTTGTTTTGACAAAATTCGCACCCAAACCACAATACAATTAAACCAACCCCTTGCTCATATAAAGCAAAATGAAGTAAACATATTTACAAGTCAATACATTTGGGATAACTTGCTTTATAAAATTAGCCTCTTCACCCTGCAGCTTGTTGCCTTCTGAAGACAGATTATAACCCTGTAATTGGCTTCAGCTAAGAGCACCTTGGAATTCTTGCTTTGTGTTGTTCTTGGGGTTTACCGGGCTCATTGTTGTTGAAATAGTCCAAGAATTCCATGGAATCAATTTGTGAATTCAGCTTTTGTGGGAAAGCAGTAGGCTCTGTCCACTGGAAGCAACAACACAGCAACTGCACAAAAATCTCGGCCATTTTCCCAAGGCCAACAGCAGTTTTCTAGGATCCATTTCCTTGAGCTACAGCTGAGACTTCTAATGAGCTCGAAGCAATCACATAAACGGAGAATGCAAAGCTGTAATCGCTGATAGGAATCTAAAGGACTTGGACATGTTTTGGATTACGCCACAAAACAGCGGCTTTTCATGAAATGGAACAAGATCTCATGTGTTACTCATACTTTGGCCCTAGGCTTGCATGTGTTGAAACCATAATTCCCAATGCATTTTAGAGTATGTTTGGACAACCCAAGTTACTCCATGAAAATCACCCAAAAGGAAAACCCTTATTCCATTAAAAACACAACTTACTGGCTGTTGGATGTTTAAGCAGAGCCGATGGTATAGAGAAGTATGTGGAACTTTGAAATTCACTGGTCATTTTTTCCCTCACTTAACAAATAGGTTTTGATCAATAATTCAAGTCTTTTCACTCTGCCATATCATAGGTAAGGAGATGACCTGGGCTACTGGGTCTGGGGAGCAGGAGCTGACCACTCCTATCACAGCAGGAAGACTTCATGTCCTCTTATCCTAGGACCACTCTGCCTAAATTCAGGCAGGCTCCCCACCAGGCTGGTTATGGAGACAGGGAAAGATGTTTTGCCCTTCATAGCAACTCTCAAAGGCAATTCATTCATTCAATAAACATTTATTAAGCACCCACTATGTGCCAGGCACTATGCTAATTGCTGGGGATACAAAAAGAGGTAAAAGACAAGTCTCTGCCCTCAAGGAGCTTCAGGCATCTTCTTCCTGATGTCATGGTCCTCTTCGAGAATGAAGGACAAACCCCACACACAACATTTATACCCAGTCTAAAGAAGGAGACATCATCCAAAGAACTATATACAAAGCAAGTAATACATAGGATAAATAGGAAATAATTAAAAGAGGAGAAAGCGCTGGAATAAGAGGGGTAGGGAAAAGCTTCCTGTAGAAGGTGGGATTTTGGTGGAGGCCTAAGGAAAGTCAACCACTGACTGAGTTATTGAGGGTTTGGGATCTGTGTCAGGGAAGGGGGTAACCTCATCAAAGAAATGATGGATTATTGAGGGAGTGTGGGGTAGTGGAGAGAGCACTTGATTTGAAGTCAGGATGACCTGAATGCAAATCCTACCTCAGACACTGACCAGCTTTGTAACCATGGGCAAGTCAAACTTCAATTTCTGAATTTATAAAATCAGAGAGTTGAACTCAATGACTTCAAAGGTCCTATCCAGCTCTAAATCTATGGTCCTAGTGTTGAAATTAGAAAAAGAAACGAAGTAGGAAAAATGAGGGAGACCATTAGCATACAACCATGTCCAAGATATATACAGGGTAACCTGAGGGATCTCTCACAGGGAAGAGGCCAGCATTAAGGAGAAATGTCTACTGTTCCTTTGTTTTAAACACACACTAATATAGTAACATGCAGAACAATTGATATCGAACATGCCATTTTTCAGGAAGATAGTTAAAGCCAACTTGGGTCCATCTAGCCCCAAATCAATTACATCTCCTGAAGAGAAGTGAGTTTGGCTTCAAGGTTATATCATGGATTAATCACTTCATGTCCCCAGGTAGCCTTAAAACATATGGCCCTGCAAGAAATCAAATAAAAACACTTGTCTACCAGAAACTTTCTCCAATGATGTCCAAATATCATTTGGCCTTGAAAAGTGTAGAATTCTTAATATATGCCAAGAATGAATGGAGCTTGAACACTCTGAATTCGCATCCCAAAATCAAACAGAGCAAAGGAAAGAAGGACATATTTAAAATACGTTGGTTGTCTCTAGATAAGGTACACTGAACACGCAGTTAACAAGGAGAAAGCTATGGTAGCATGATGTTAAAGGACTCGATGGCATCTGGAAATCAAAGCTCCATGGAAAGAGGACTTTTAAAGTAATTAATGTAGATGTGATGCAAGGCTTGACATATTTTTGTAGAAAAGTAAAATGGATGACAATGATCTTGGAAAGTAACAAACCAAACAGAAGGAATGAAACCAGGATCTATCTCCTCCAGGCCAATATTGACTTATACACCTACTTCTCCTTCCCAGCAATAATACTTATGACAATGACCTAGGTATCCTTAGTGACAATATGAAATGGCAACCAGAGAACTCTGGAAGGTGGTTCCAGATAGCCGCAGAGCACATCTTCGTTGAATCAGAACTTACTGAGATTTGATGTGGTTCATTTTTTGTTGATTAAAAAAAAATTATTTGAATAGAAGAACTTCAAATTCTCCCCTTCAACAAGGAGGAATATATGTCAAGACTGGAGACTGTGACATGACAGGGGAAACTACTGAGATAATCAAGGATTCATTGAAAAAAGCTATCCAGCCAGCCAGAAAAAGGGATGGAAAGCCAGGCTCTTCCGAGCTTTTGGCCCTGTCACTTAGCCAGGCCTGATTCCCCACACAAGATTCTCTCATAAAAGAGGCCTTCCCTAGAGATGATGAGGTTCCCCAGAAGATTCTCATTGTACATGACGCACTGACAATCTGACCATTGAGAGCCATGAGATCTAGGAGCCCTTGACAGAGAACAGTCAATGAGTAAGTAGGGAGTTTGGACTGGAGGAGGGCACACCCACATTGAAGAGAGCCTAAGTCTATCAAAGGGATGTTCTCAGTGAGGTTTAAGCATCTTGAAAAGCAGTCAGGTTTGCAAGGTGACCCCTGACTGTACCTAAATGGGCAGAAAGAAACAGGTCCTAACAAACAGAAAAAGCTACTTTTCAGGAACTCTGAGATGAAGCACTTATGTTCCGACAAGATCATTAAACAGAGTGAGGCCAATAAATCGAGTTATTCTTACTATGTAGCTAGGTGGCGCCATAGTGCATAGAGCACCTGGCCTGGAGTCAAAAAGACTCATCTTCCTGAGTTCAAATCTGGCCTCAGACACTTACTAGCTGTATGACCCTGGGCAAGTCACTTAACCCTCTTTGCCTCAGTTTACTTGTCTGTAAAATGATCTGGAGAAGGAAATAACAAACCGCTCCAGTATGTCTGCCAAGAAAACCCCAAATGGGGTCACAGAGTGTTGGACATGATTGAAAACAACTGAACAAAAACAAACAGATGGAGAACAGAAATGTGAGAATTAATGTGTCTTCCCTACCCACATAATTTGTTCTTAATAGAAAAATGAACACTTTGGCATATGTCATATGATACATATACAAGCATATATTATATAACATATGTATGTATATATTATGTACAAGTCGATATATGAATAACAATAAATGTACACAATATATTCATATATTGTATGAGAAAGTTTGTTACGTATTATGTAATACAGAATGTATATTATATCTTAAATTTTGCATGTATGTATAAATCATGCACACAAGACTCTACTCCAGAGTGAGGCCAGAAAGGAAGGACCGGAAGTGAATTGTTCTTGTTAGTTTTCTCAGAAGTGGTTTTGAGATTACTCCTTTAAGTGCTTTTAATTTTTTTCCATAATTTTTCCCTGGAGTAATTAGGCAAATGGGCACAAGCAAGGTATTCGCTGAACTTGCCTGATGGCTGGACATCTTGCATTACATTGAACCTGGAGGGTGTCCTGCCAGCCTCCTAGAAGGTATCTTCTGCCCAGCAGAGGGGGCACTGCCACCAAAATGCTGAGCTCTTGGGCCACAAATGCAAACCTGGATGGGCTGGTGCACTAGACTCAGCAACTTAATATATCTTCCTCCAGGTCACTGCACTGACCTTCTGTCCTTCAGTGCTCTCTGCGCCTTTGTTGGGGGAGCTCAGTTAACAATGAGGTTTTAGAAGACTTCCAGATCTTAGGCCGACCCAAGTGAGAAGAGGGGGAGGGTGGAGGGAGAGGTCAGTGGAAGAGGCTGTTCATTTAGGAGTGTGGTTACTCTTGGGACGGGAAAACTTTAACCCAATCACCCCTTGTACCATCAATCTCTGCAGAAATTCACCCTGAAACCATCTTCTCCAATGTCTGCATGACGCAATCCCTAACAGTTGAAAAGTAAATTCAGAATACTCATGTCCAACAAGCTGGGCTTTTATTAAAGCATTAATTCCTTTTGTCTATTTTTTTAACACATAGGCTTTTTAACGATGCTGTACTAACATGTCAAAGCAAGCAGTTAGGAAGCTCCCGGTGCCAAACACCTTTGCCTAAATAAAGTTCTTAATGAGCTAAAAGCCATTAGGAGCAGGACAAAGAATGCCTTCTTTGTTACTGCCCCAAAGTTACAGAATTCTGCTGGAAAAGACAAGAGCATGGGGGCCACAGTCTGTAACTGGAGACTCTCCGTCCTCCTGGAGATGCCAAGAAGACCGGCTCCTCCTACCTCTCAAGGACATTCTAGGGGTCTCCATCCCCATTCATGATTACAGGAGACTAGGTCTTGCAAGGGTCTCAT
Source organism: Trichosurus vulpecula (assembly GCF_011100635.1). Lineage (NCBI taxonomy): Eukaryota > Metazoa > Chordata > Mammalia > Diprotodontia > Phalangeridae > Trichosurus > Trichosurus vulpecula. The sequence continues at coordinate 199,586,415 of NC_050581.1, read as the reverse complement.
CTCCCCCTGAAAACCCCTAGGAGCTGTTACTGGGGGCCTGGGAGAACTCCTGCTATGAGTCAGGAAGCTGGACCAGAGAGCAGGGCTCCTATTCCACCAACCCCTCCTCCCTTCCCACATCTCCCTCCTCTCCTTCCACATCTCCCTCCTCCACCCTCTGCCATACACCCAACTGATATCTACTGGGCTTCCAAACATGCTCTCTTTTCTCCCTTCTAGAATGCTCATTTAACTTCAAAGTCTAGCTCAGGTGCCACCTCTAACATGAAGTCTTCCCAGATCCCAGCCCCTCCCCCCAATCACCCCCATTTACTAAATATGTTACTTAATATTTATTTATATGAAAACCACATTTCCTCCAGTAGAGTGTTTCTATCCCTATTCTATCTAATAATAGTTGTTAGTGCCTAGCAACTGATCAATCAACAAGCATTAAATACCTACTATGTACCAGGCACTATGCTAGACACTGGCAATACCAATACAAAAAAGGTTCTGGTTCTCAGGGAGCTTACATTCTAGCACATACTAGGCACTTGATAAATGTTTGTTGACTGACTGGCTGAGTTCTCATCTCTCTCCATCCCTGCACTCCCTAACAGATTTCCCAGCACTTTGAATAAATGACTTTAGAATCACTATGGGACATGTGGGAGCTTTCCTCAGCCTGGGCCCCACATGCTCCTGTTTCTCTGCCCCTAGAATCCACTGGGCAAACTCTGTCCCAGAGCTGGGGTGTCTCTACCCACCCAGGTCTCAGACACGCAATTAGCAGCTATTTTTAAGGGCAGAAGATCTTCATCAACACCTCAAAGAACTTGAATTCTACTGCAATCCTTGCTCCTCACCCACTCCAATGTAGACTGGATGACCTCTGGGGTCCCTAAAGCAGGCATCCCTACTTTTCACACTTCTTAAACTAAGGTTATTAACAACACATGTTTATAAAGAGCTTCTACTTACTGAAAGAGGATAGAGGCACAAATGTTTTGTGTCTAGAAGCAGAATGACCAAAATGTCCATTCCCTGTCCCCCCAAAGCACCATATGTAAAAGGGGAGATCATTTCTCTCTACAGGAAATTCCCAAATTCTTTTCCAGTTAACCATTCCAATATCTTGTCATTTTTCCTTACTTTTATTAATATAGTTTTGTTTCATATCACCTTAATTTCCAAGTACATCCTTCCCCCTTCCCTAGAGTTTTAATGTTTCCTACTCTGTAAAATGAGATAGTTGGATTAGATGCCTCTGAGGTCCCTTCCAGTGTTAGATATATGATCCTATGGACAGGAAGAAGCAGCCACTAAAAGATCAAATATGAACAATGGAAGCATAGAAGGAGGCAGACAAAAGCACAACACGGCCCTAGAAAAAGCGTCCAAAATACGAAAGCTCGGAAGGAGCTGACATAGAAAAGAAAAGCTAAGAAGAACAAAAAGGAGGACAATGCACACAAGTCTTCCCAAATATATTCAGATTCTTTGTCTTTTTCATTTCTTATGGCATGAAAATATTCCATTATATTGAAATACCACAATTTACTCAGCTACACTCTCTTATCAATGGGTTCCTTTCGCTACCACAAAATTATTGTTGTTTTTGTATATCCCCCTGCGTTTGATGTCTTTGGGTCATGTGTCTAGTAGTGTGAGAAGGGAATGAGGGGAAAGAATATGCATTTATTAAATGCCTGCTGTGTGCCAGACATTATTATTAGCACTTTACAAATAGTACCTCATCTGATCCCCACAACCCTGGGAAATAAGTGCTATTATCTCATTTTACAGAAGCGGAAACTAAGTCAGAGAAAAGTTAAGTGACTTGCCCAGGATTACATAGCTAGTAAGTGTCTAAAGCTGAATTTGAACTCAGGTCTTCCTGATTCAGCCCTTTATCCACTACATCACCTAACTGCCTAGTGGAATCATTGGGTCAAAGGATGTATCAAGTTTAGTGACTTTTTAAAGAAGTGATTTTTAAAGTGTTTTTAAAGAAGGAATGGACCAATTCGCAACTCCAACACCAGCTCAATGTACCTGTCTTTACTCAGTCCTGTTCACTATTCTCATCTTTAATCACCTTTGTAATTTTTGAAGGATATGAGATACAGCCTCAGAGTTGTTTTACATTGCATTTCTCTCACTATTAATGACTAGCAAAAATAACACTTGTTCTTCTTAGCCCCAGAAAACTGTGTTAAGAAGAATGAGGGGAAGACATGGAGAAGCGCTGTCATGTAGTAGAAAGAACTTGGAAATGAATGGCTTTCAAAGGCTTCCTCCAATGCTAACAGGGTGACTTAGGGGAAGTTGTTCCACTTGAGTCTGTTTCTTGATCTGGAGGTAACAAAATGGAGATAGTAACAGCCATAATGACTATGTCACCCGAGTTATCGTGTGGCTCACAGGAGATCATGCATGGAGAAAGCAAAATCTACATGAAAATGATTAACTTAGTATTAAGATAAAAGGAAGATTTCTGCTTCCTACAAGGAAAAACTTCCCCTAAAATGGGTCTAGTTGCCTCGGAAGTTAGTGGAGGTTCCTAGCAAAGATGAGATCCTCCTTGGTTGGGGATTTCTAATGAGGGTCAGTTAGCCCAGGTAGCACTCCAGGTCCCTCCTAACTCTAGAGGAACTGAGATTCAGAGCGAGGAGGGGCCACAGAAGCCATGTCATCCAAAGCCCTCATCCTATAGAAAACGAAAAAAAAATTCACCTAGGTAGAGATGGGTACTTTTCCTCCCTGATATCTTTGATTTCCCCAGATCTCATTTAAACGAAAGACTAGATTTAAAATCCAATGAAAACCCATCTAGTTGGGGGATTGTACATCCCTTTAGGATAATGCTTTACATAGTGGCATAGATTTATGGTTTAAGTTCAACCTCCTTCTTTTTATAAATGAGGAAATAGCTCAGAGAGGTCAGGTGACTTGCCCATGATACACAGCTGTTAAGTGTCCAAGGTAGGACTTGAACTCAGAGCTCCCTGACTCTAAGTCCAGTGACCCATTAACTAAACCATAATGCCTCATATTTTCTATATATTTTACCTAAGAAAAAGTCGTAAAGTACTCTGTGACCTTGGGTTTAACCTCTGGGCAAGTGGCTTGGTCTCATTCTAACTCAGGCAGCTCGGGAAGACTTACCTACTGAGTTGCTGAAGGGTTGCAATCAGTGTTGGTGGATGGGTTTTTCCAAAATGAAAGCTCCCCTCTCCAATGAAATCTAGCTCCTTCACATACTTATTATTAAATGTGAATTAAAGAGTAGTTGGCTTTAAAAGATGATTTTATATCTTAGAGACAGGTAAGTCACATATATATATATAAAAAGGAAGTCGTTCACTAATGTCAAACCTTCCACTCTTGGGAAGGAAAGCCATCACATCTATACTGCTATTTCTTACATGTAAAAGGAGAAAACTGATAAATCCCTAAAAATGTAAGAGCTCATGAGACATATAACATGAGAGGCAGTGTGGTATGGTGTGGTGCGGTGTGGTGTGGTGTGGTGTAGAGAGGGCCAGCTTCTGGGGAAGAAGCTCTGGACATGCTGACTGTATGACAACAAGTTTCTCCCTTCTCAGTGTCCTCAAGCAAATTTGTGGAGTTTCTGAACTGTGAGTTTACCATACTGATGAAATCTCAAGGGGAGATGGAGAGATGGAAGGAAGAGAAGTAGAAAGGAAGGGAGAGAAGGAAGGGAGAGAAAGAGAGAACCAAAGGGAGAGGGGGGGGGGGAGGGAGAGAGAAGAAAGGAAGAAAGAAGAAAGATCATGTGGCTATGTGTATATACATATATAATATATACATATGTATGTGTGTATATACAAATCCTACATATTTCATTCTCTCAAAAGGCCCATGATTTCATCAGTCTGGGCACTCCCTCCATAGCACGGAGAAATCCAATTACATCTTAGTGGAGTTTTCATCAATCAAGAAGCATTTATTGTGCACATACCATGTGCCACACACTTTGCCACTTGGTTTCTGGTCTGGGGGTACTGAACCTCAAATGTTTCACATACACATATTCAATTTTCTATACCCTCTCCCTCTCTCTCCCCTCCTCCTTTCCCTCCCTCTCTCCCCTTGCCTGGGCCTTCCGTAAGCCTTGATAGCCTGGTAGGGCCAACCAGAGACCTTCAAAAGCCACATTAATCCATGGCTGGAGGATGACAGTAGAGGATAACATACATTATAAATGCTTATGAACCATCAGACAGCTCTTTTCCAAATCCCCCAATGTCTACTTTCCCAAACCCCAGCCAAAAATTTGCTGAATACACAGAAATCAAATTAGTTGAGCATTTTCCATGTAGTGCTTGCTTTCCCCCGAAAGTAAAGGTTGGATGGTCTTGAAAACATATCATCACCAAAGAACAGAAAAATGCTTGTAAATGCAAATGCTGAAACTCTGCCAGAGCTTTCTATCCAAAGAGGCTCAAATGGGGGGGGGGGGTGTTAGTCCCCACCTCAGTCCCCACCCACTCCCTTCAGAATCCCATGACAGGGCCAGCTTTTTCCTTCCCCACAATCCCAACCTTCTCTTATCCACGGAGCCAAGCAGAGTCTGTTCCAAATGTAGAACAGGGGTCCCTGATTTATCACTTCAAGTCAATAAGTACATATTAAGTGCTTACTGTATGCTAAGGTACTGGGGATATACACGTGTGAGAAAGTCTCTGTTCTCAACAAATTTTACATTTCTACTAGAGGATATAATATGTACGAGGGGGTAGAATCCTACCAGTTATTGCAAGAGGAAGAGTGTGAATGGGTAGAGGGGGCAAGAAATGAGAAAAGGTCTTGTGTAGGAGGTGGTATCTCAGCTGTGCATTGGAGGAAGCTACAGATATAAAGAGGAGAGGGGGGAGGGGAGGAGAGAGCCCATTCTAGGTGGGGAGGGGCAGCTGACTCTTCAAAGGCATGGAGGTGGGAAAATATAGCTTTGGTGTCAGAACAAACTTCTAAATATGCAATGCTTTTCCCACAAGGAGCAGAGTGCCTTCAGGGGCATTGTGCTCCCTGAGACTGGATGTCTTCCATATCTTCAGTCAAAATCTGAATAACCATTTGTTGGGGCTCCTAGAGGTGATTCTCTTTCAGGTATGAGTTGGAGCTACTGAGGTCCTTGCCAGCTCAGAGATTCTCTGAGCTGATTCTGCCAAATCCTGCCTATATCATTTCAATCTGGGCAGATCAACAGGCACTAACTAAGCACCTACTATGTGCTAATCATTGGAAAAACAGAAAAATGAATCAAACTCTGCTCTCAAGGAACTTACATTTTATCAATAAAAAATAAGCAAACGGGGCTGGAGCCAAGATGGCAGCTGGAAAGCAGGGACTAGCGTGAGCTCCCTGCCGAGTTCCTCCAAAAACCTATAAAAAATGGCTCTGAACCAATTCTAGAACTGCAGAACCCACAAAACAGCAGAGGGAAGCAGGGCTCCAGCCCAGGACAGCCTGGATGGTCTCTGGGTGAGGTCTATCCCGCACGGAGCTGGGAGCATAGCGGAGCAGAGCCCAGCGTGAGCAGCACGGACCAACCAGACCAGGAGCTGGGCAGAACGTGCCCTAATGCCCTGAATCAGTGGGCTGCAGCAGTTACCAGACTTCTCAACCCACAAACACCAAAGACAGCAGAGAAGGTTAGTGGGAAAAGCTGCAGGAATGGAAGGAGTTTGTGGTTCGGCTACCACTCCCTCAGCAGTGGAGGTGGGGCAGCTACAGAAGTTCAGCTGCAGTTGCTTCTGGCCCCAGGCCCACCTGGTGGGATGAATTAAGTGGCTGATCAGAGCAGGAGTGAAGAACCTGCTGAAGATCTAAGTCCAGTCCGGGTTGGGGGTTCTTGGAGAAGGAGGAGTACTGGTGTGGCAGAGCTGGCACATCCCCCCAGGCGTGGAACATAGTTCTCTAAACTCTATAAGCAGTCATACCCTGCTGAAAAACTCAAGGGTCAAGTTAGTTAGCTGGGAATATGGCCAGGCAGCAAAAATGCACCGAGATTCAGTCTTAGACTTTGGATTCTTTCTTTGGGGACAAAGAAGACCAAAACATACAGACAGAAGAAGTTAACAAAGTCAAAGAGCCTACAACAAAAGCCTCCAAGAAAAACATGAACTGGTCTCAGGCCATGGAGGAGCTCAAAAAGGATTTGGAAAAGTAAGTTAGAGAAGTAGAGGAAAAATTGGGGAGAGAAATGAGAAGGATGCGAGAAAACCATGAAAAACAAGTCAATGACTTGCTAAAGGAGACTCAAAAAAATACTGAAAAATACACTGAAGAAAACAACATCTTATAAAAAACAGACTAACTCAAATGGCAAAAGAGCTCCAAAAAGCCAATGAGGAGAAGAATGCCTTGAAAGGCAGAATTAGCCAAATGGAAAAGGAGGTCCAAAAGACCACTGAAGAAAATACCACCTTAAAAATGAGATTGGAGCAAGTGAAGCTAGTGACTTTATGAGAAATCAAGATCTTATAAAACAGAACCAAAGGAAGGAAAAAATGGAAGACAATGTGAAATATTTCATTGGAAAAACCAATGACCTGGAAAATAGATCCAGGAGAGATAATTTAAAAATTATTGGACTACCTGAAAGCCATGATCAAAAAAAGAGCCTAGATACCATCTTTCAAGAAATTATCAAGGAGAACTGCCCTGATATTCTAGAGCCACAGGGCAAAATAGAAATTGAAAGAATCTACAGATCACCTCCTCAAATAGATCCCAAAAAGAAATCTCCTAGGAATATTGTCGCCAAATTCCAGAGCTCCCAGATCAAGGAGAAAATACTGCAAGCGTCCAGAAAGAAACAATTTGAGTATTGTGGAAACAAAATCAGAATAATCCAAGATCTGGCAGCTTCTTCGTTAAGAGATTGAAGGGCTTGGAATACAATATTCCGGAGGTCAATGGAGCTAGGATTAAAACCAAGAATCACCTACCCAGCAAAACTGAGTATCATGCTCCAAGGCAAAATTTGGACTTTCAATAAAATAGAAGACTTTCAAGCTTTCTCAGTGAAAAGACCAGAGCTGAATAGAAAAGTTGACTTTCAAACACAAGAATCAAGAGAAGCATGAAAAGGTAATCAAGAAAAAGAACAAGAAAAAGAAATTGCAAGGGACTTACTAAAGTTGAACTGTTTTGTTTACATTCCTACATGGAAAGATGATGGGTATGATTCATGAGACCTCAGTATTAGGGTAGCTGAAGGGAATATGCATGCATATATCTATATCTATATATATATATATATATATATATATATGTTTATGTATATATATATGTGAGTGTGTATGTATGTATATATGTATGTGTGTATATATATATATATATATATATATATATATAGAGAGAGAGAGAGAGGGCACAGGGTGAGTCAAAGATGAAGGGAAGATATCTAAAAGAAATAAAATCATATTAAGGGATGAGAGAGGAATATATTGAGAGAGGGAGATAGGGAGAGATAGAAGGGGGTGGATTATCTCACATAAAGGTGGCAAGAGGAAGCAGTTCTGTGGGAGGAGGGGAGAGGGCAGGTGAGGGGCGGAATGAGTGAACCTTGCTCTCATCAGATTTGACCTGAGGAGGGAATACCATACATACTCAATTGGGTATCTTACCCCATAGGAAAGAAGAGGGAAGAAGATTAGAAAAAAGGGGGGATGATGGAGGGGAGGGCAGATGGGGGTGGAGGTAATCAAAAACAAACACTTTGGAAAGGGGACAGGGTCAAGGGAGAAAATTCAATAAAGGGGGATGGGTTGGGAAGGAGCAAAATATAGTTAGTCTTCCACAACATGAGTATTGTGGAAGGGTTATACATAATGATACACATGTGGCCTATGTTGAATTGCTTGACTTCTTAGGGAGGGTGGGTGGGAAGGGAAGAGAGGAGAAAATTTGGAACTCAAAGTTTTAAAAACAGATGTTCAAAAACAAAAAAAAAGTTTTTGCATGCAACTAGAAAATAAGATACACAGGCAATGTGGCATAGAAATTTATCTTGCCCTACAAGAAAGGAAGGGAAAATGGGACAGGAGGGGAATGGGGTGACAGAAGGGAGGGCTGACTGGGGAACAGGGAAACCAGAATATATGCCATCTTGGAGTGGGGGGGGAGGGTAGAAATAAAAATAAACTAAAAAAAATAAGCAAACATGTATTGAGCATCTACTACATGCATGGCACTTGGGTCTACTGTCTTCCTTTGTGGGTATTTCTCTACAATGTCTACAATATGTTGCCATTTAGTACTAAATGTTTCCATAGATTTCTTCCTGTATTGTTGTTTGCTTCCTCAACTAGACTGGAATTCCTTAAGGGCAGGGGCTATATGTTTTGTTTTCTTTTCCCGTTCCTGTGGGCTGGGGTTCAGGGCCCAAGGTAGGCTCTCGATAAATACTTACTTATAGATTTAGAAAGAGAAGCAGCCCTGCTACTCACTGCCTAAGAGACTTCTGGGTCACAGTTGTCCCTCACCTGGATTAAAGAATCACAGACTTTGAGCATGAAGGGTCATTGGAGGCCATATAGTCCAACCCCCTGACTCTGCAGATGAGAAAAATAAAATAACATTGAACTAAGTCATCTCAAAGTCCTCATCAGCCCCAAATCTGTGATGTTAACGATCCACCCAGGGGCATAACCACATAAACACAACCTCTTTCTATTCCACAAGACAGGCCTTCAAATATTTGAAGATAACTCTCTGGTCTTATCTTCTTTAGCCTAAACACACCCAGGTCCTTTAACCTTGCCTGAAATCAAGGTCCTGCACTGACTCAATTGTCCTCCCTGGATGCCCTCTAGCTCAGCGAAGACTTCCTAAAAGGGAACCCAGCCCTGAGTGAAGTCCTTCAGATGTACTCTGACCAGGGAAGAGCCCGGTGGGATAGGCGTCACGCTATGCCTCCAAGTTAGGAACAGCTCTTGGAATTCAGCTCAAGTCTATATTCACTTTCCCAGCCACCGGATCACCCTGGAGACTCCAAGTGAACTTGGAATCCCTAAACCCTCCACAGAAAATCACTGTCTCCCCTCACCTTCCCCATCGTGTTGACATAAAGCCAATTTTTGAAAGTGTAAGACTTTACCTTTATTCCTATTTGGCTTCATCAAATTAGATTCAGCACAATGCTCTAGCTTATTGAGATCTTTTGGGATCCTGATTCTGATGTTATCTATCCCTCCCAGCAAGCAGATGTGCACAAACAAGCTAGGAGAAGGAGGAGAGCATCCTAAGCATGAGGACAGTCAGAGAGAACATCTGGAGCTGTGAGATGGTAGGTCTCATTGGTGGAACAACCAGGAGGTCGGTGTCACTGGATCAAAGAGTACATCGTCAGGGAATAAGGCGTAAAAAGACTGGAAAGCGGGGAGGAGGCAAGATTTTGAAGGGCTCTGAATGACACACAGAGGATTTTGTATTTGATTCTGGAGGGGAAAGGGAGTGACTGGAGTTTGAGTGGGGAGAGTGAAATAGTCAGTATTTTAGGATGATCAATTTAGGGGCTGAATGGAGAGCAGACTGGAATGGGGAGAGACTAGAGGCAGAGACCCACCCACAGGGGATCCAATAGTCCTGGCATGAAGTGATGAGTATACTTTGATTATCAATCAGTCAACCAGACTGAATTAGCTTTTAGCAAGTGGTGTTTGCAAAGGTGACACAGTAGAAGACTGCTGGCCCTGGAGTCAGGAAGATCTGTGTTCAAATCCCACTTTAGACACTTACTAGCTGAATGACTGGGCAATTCTTTCACTTTATCAGCCTCAGCTTCCCCACCTATGAAACCGATGATAATCTCGCCTACCTCCCAGAGCTGTTGAGAGGATAGAATAAGATGGTGTTCGTAAAGTACTTTGGCAACCTTGAGGGGCTACATAAATGCTAGCCATTATGATTGTCGTTATCATCATTATCATCATCATCATGAATTAAGTAATTAGTTCATTGACAGACATTAGAAAGAGGTTTCGCTAGCAGCACTTGCTTTTCTATATAAGCAAGAACTAAGACTTTTCCTTAAGGGAAAGGAAATGGTCTAGTGAAGAAAAAAAGCTATTTGAATGAAAAGAATGAAAACTATAAGTCCATTTGTGATCACCCTATACTATGAGGTTGGCAGCCAGGTGAACAGAGCTCCAGGCCTGGAGTTAGGAAGACTCATCTTCCTGAGTTCAAGTCTGGCCTCAGACACTTACTAGCTATGTGACCCTAGGCAAGTCACTTCACCCTGTTTGCCTCAGTTTCCTCATCGCAAAGTGAGCTGGAGAAGGAAATGGTGAACCCCTCCAGCATCTCTGCCAATAAAATCCCAAATGGGGTCAAAAAGAGTTGGGACAGGACTGAAAACAACTAAACAGCAACACAAATATGTGAGGTGCTGTGCTGATTTCCAATCCATTAACTCGCTGTGTGACTATTCAGACCCTCTGGCCTTCAGTTTCCTCGTCTATTAAACGAGATGGTTGGATTGGACAGTCTAAGGGCCTCTTCAGGTCTGAAAGCATGTACACCTCAGGGAATGATTGTGTTCCTGTGCTCAAGAGCTGGAACTAGTCTGAAGCAAATAGAACGTTGCCAGAGGTGCTAACGTAAGAGGTACAATTTTCGAACATTATAAGCCGGAGGGGGCCTGAGAAGGCAATTAATCCAACTCCTTCACCTTAGAGTCGAGGAAACTGAAGCCCACAGAGGTTAAGTGTCACACAAGTCGGCACAATGAGACAGAATTAGAAGCCAGATCTCAGAGCCAGTGTCCTTTCCTCTAGACTAGGCTTCCAAGTTCATCCCCTAGGTGACCACCATCTGGGAGCCTTGCTTCCCAGTCCTCCAGAGGCACCGTTCTCTAGATCAGCTCCCCTTCCTGCCCCCCAAGCCTGCAGTATAAGTGCTCTGTGTGCATCCTACCTCCCCACTGCTGACTCCTCTGAGCCTCAACAATGAGCCCCCTTCACAGGGTCCTCTGGCTCAGCCTTTCAACATTAGCCCAGGTATAATTTTATCTCATTTCGCACAGCTGGCCTATGCCTCCGTTTTTCCATCTAGGCATGGAAAAGTCTACTTGCCTCCATGATCTCAATTCTCTGGGGGCTGAAATGAAGTCATGAAAAGTATGTAAATATACAACGTAAAGATCACTGTGTTTACTGATCTTGGTGAGCTGAATTACCTTTAGCCTACCAAGGAGCAACTCAGAGTAAGCAGGAATGAAATGGAAATAGAATGGTCATTCTCAAACACCCCATCAGGAGCCGGGGATGTGTCTGGTCAAAAGAAGGTGCAGCTGACCATGAGGCCACATCTAGATGTGACCTTGGGAATCCCCCCAGGAGTGAGTGTTTGTTGACTAGGTACCATGAAGGAGAGAATACAGATAGGAGAGTTGAGAGAGGGAGGTGACCAGACCAACCAAGAAAAGGGAGCGAGGGAGAGGGTCATAGCATCACAGATTAGGAACTAGTTGGGGACCTCAGAAGGCAGCAAGTACAACTCCCTTCTTTTACAGAAGTGGAAACTGAGGCACAGAGAGGTTGCGGGGCCTACCAAAGGTCACATAGCTAGTGAGTGCCTGAGGTGAGATTTGAACCCAGATTTTCTTGCTTCAGAGTCCGACCCTCTAACCACTACACCACCTACGCTGTCTCTCTGAGGGGTCAGCAAGCAGAGATTATGTGGCAGAGCAGCTTGGTGCTGCATTCTCCTATAGATCATACACTCATTGAGGGCAAGGATTGTTCTGGCTTTGTCTTTGTAACTCCAGGGCCTAGCAGAGGACTTGAGATAGGATAATTGCTGAATACATGTTTACTGATTCATTACAGGAACAGAGCTGGTGATTCTCCTCAGCTAGGGGTCTTCTCATTGGTGACTGCTTCTCTGCCTGGAGTGCTCTCTCCCAAGGGGCCCCAGCCTTCATGCCATTCACTAGTCAACTCTGCAGACTTTTCCTCCTCCTCCTGCCCCACGCCTGCCCTTTCTGGTCCCCTTTACCTGATGTCTTCCTCTGTTTAAAGCAAACTCCTTGCTGTGCATTGATCCAACCATTTGGAATTTGGCAAATAAAAAAAATAAAATAAAATGTCCACACCTTTTGACCCAGAGCTTTTGACAAGAATCCCGATACACACCAAAATATTGATAACGGCACTTTTTGTAATGGCAAAGAAGTGGGAACAGATTAGATGCTCATTAATTGGGGAATGATTAAACAAATTGTGGTATATGAATGTAATGGAACAGCCCTGGAATATAAGGAATGATGAATGCAATAAACATAGAGAAGCCTGGGAAGATTTATATGAACTGATGCAGAAGGAAGCAAGCAGAGTCAAGAAAAGAAGCTACACAGTAACTACAGATATGCAAATGGAAAGAATCTCTCTCTCTCTCTCTCTCTCTCTCTCTCTCACACACACACACACACACACACACACACACACACACGCACACACACGCACACGCACACGCACACGCACACGCACACACACAAAGTCAATCAATCAGAAGGGAATGTGGCAAAATTATAAAGAACAAACAGGATCTCAATAAAGAGCTCTGAAAGGGTGTCCCCAACCCACCCCCTTGTGGGAGGTCAACAGGTGTTGCACATGGCACATACTTTTGTGCTTTTTCAATGGATTGATTGATTATGCTAATTTATTTTCTTCTTTTCCTTTTTTGTCCTAAAACATACTATTTCCTATATGGGACTGCTCTCTGAAATGGGAAAGGGAAGGGATACTGAGGAAAACCGGGGTGATGCAAAAAGAAAGACACCAATAAGACTTGATTTTTGGTAGTGGGTAATGGTCAGCACCTTGAGGGCAGGGACTGTGATGCTTGACTATATTTGTATCACCAGTACTTAGCACCTGGCACATAAAGGGTGCTTAACAATCTATCACTATCTACTTGAGACTGAGCATGGGGTTGGGTCCTAGTGCCCCTCCTCGAGTACAAATAGGAGAAAAGAAGTGAAGAGGACATGTAAGATTAGGTTTAATCTCATACACACAACAGATCTGAGTGGTAGATTTTGGCTGAGCACCTAGTTCTGTGTGAAGAAGGATATACCAGCATGGTGTCATCATCACAGTGTGACCTAAGGTATAGGCAGGTATACTTGACATTAACAGCAGCCTGGAACATACTTTACCCCAATCCACCTACCCCTAAGGAGGAAGATTAGCCTCTGCCTTCTTCCCTTGGTCTCTTGACTCACAAATGTGCATGAGCCTGGTTAGAGTCAAATCTGCACAAGTGAAAGTAACACCTGCACTGGGAGTCTTCTGGTACATGCCCCTTTTAAATTTCCATGGCTAGATTCTATCAGAGAAATTAGAAATTGACTCTTTGAAGCTTTCAGATGGAAAACTGAGGACAATTAGCCCATATTTAAAAGATTTTTGTTTCTGGCAAAATCTGACAGCACAAGCCTCCAGAGGAGGGAAGTTGGGTAGCCACAAAAACCCAGCCTTGCAAGCATCAACTAGGACTTGTGTTGCTCTCTGAGCTCCTTCTGGCGGGACCTGGATGGCTGCTTGGGCTTCCTTGTCATTCCCGGTGCCTGTGGCTGGCTGACTTTTCAGCTGTTTTTACTGGCAAGAGCAAATGGACTCTTAAAATACAAAGAGCCCTTTTTGGTCTCCAAAGAAAATGTGCAAAGAAGGCAATGAAAAGGAGAGTAAGTCATTTCTAAATTGAACATTGTGTTTTATGATGCATGATAGCCATAAAACAAGTCACACAGCCCTTAAGTCCTCCCAGATGAGATGACAGCTTGGTCCTCTGGTCCGAACAGTGATGGGAAGAACATTGGCACCTGGCCCTACCCAGAAACCAGACCACCAGCTTCACAGTGTATGGTCAGAGACTCAGAGGATCCCAGAGTTAGAGGTGGGAGGGACTTTAGAGTCCAGTCTCCTCATTTTACATATGGGGAAACTGAGGCACGGGGAGGGTTACATAGCTAGGGAGTGTCTGAAATGGAATTTGAACTCAGATCTTTCTGACTCCAAGTCTGATACATGACCTACCTGCCTCAACTGTCATACTGAACTATGATTAGCATCGTCATTAAAATAAAGTAGGACAACATGCTTTGTGAATATTGGAAAGACAAAGTTGGTGAGAAGTGGATATTTATAAACCAAAGATCTGGTTTTTGTTCATTTGCTTGGGACCACTGCTCTTCAGTGGGATTGAATGGCCCTCAGTCAGCCTGTTTATAAGCCCAAATGGCCCACGCTGTTTTGGATTCAACACAGGGCCAGTAGCAAACATTTGGGATCTCATTTTGCCTGCCTTAAAGCATCCTTCATAAATTTAGAGAGTAACAGCCCAAATTAGCTTGGGACCTTGCAAAGGCTGATTTAAGGGAAGATATGGTAGGCAGTGGCTTTCCACTGGGCCCCACCAAGCTTATTGTGAGCAAGACAGAGCTTTCTGTCAAAATAATGATGACATAAATTAACCTTATTCATCAAAAGCCTTCACTGACATGGTTCTAGCTTCCCAGCCATCAGGAGCCTGACAGATTCTGAAAGCTTAGGTCTGTGGTTTCTACCTGCTAAAGGAGCACAAATACAGCCAGTCCTCTAGGCCAAAGCCTCAGCCACCCTACCCTAGTTATGACCATATTCTGTTTAAGCAAAATCATCTTGCAAAATGGCACAAGACCAAGGGTTTTCTGCTTGATACCATCAAGGATTAAGAGGCCCTTCCAGAAGGGCCAAGGTCTCCTCTTCATTGTTTACACTCTCCTAATTTCCAGAAAACTGTTGAGCAAGGAAAACAATTTCACTCATGTGATGATTCTGGACTGGCTGAAATACCGTGCAGAAAGGAAACTCCTTTTTTTCCCAGGCATTGCGAATAGAAGGTCAATCAACAATACCCATGCCCCCAACAACTCCAACACCACCAAGTGCCAGAAAAGACACCCCAAGAAACAGTGCACTTGGCTTTGACCCCAACCACTCTGGCCTGACTATCCATGACATTTTGCCATGCCCGGTGATGCTTATGATAAGGAAAGGGCCTAGACCTGTGGTTCATTGGCACTGGGAACTCCCTCCACCAATGCAAACAGAATCACCTATATCTCTTCTAGTCTCAGAATTTCTTAGAGCACTGACAATATTAATAACAGCAATGATAACTTAGAGCTTTAAATCAAGTAAACAAGCATTTACTAAGTCATTGCCTACATGGACCAGCCACTGCGCTAAGCACTAGGCTTCCAAAAAATAGGCAAAATATGATCCCTGACTGCCAAGGGACAGACGGCGTACAAACAAGTAGGTACAAAAAAGATAGAAATTGGATAAATTACAGATATTCTCAGAGGGAAGTCATAGAATTAACAGAGATCAGGAAATGCTTCTTGCAAGAAAGTAGCATTGTAGCTGAGTCTAGAAGGAAGTGGGGTGGGGGGGGGGGCAGGGCATTCCAACAAAAAAAATGAACATTTACAAAATGCTATACTCCCCACTATTAGATAATAGATTTATGTTTTTCTAGATCAACAACCACTGAATGAAGTTTAGGTATGAGGCTGTGTGCCCAATGCTGGAGTTAAAAGCATAAATAAACAACAAAAGTCCCTGTTCTCAAAGAGGCCTCATTCTATAAGACAAAAAAGTAAACAGCCAGACAGGCAGACGTTGGCACTGCCAGGACTGAAACCCAGGTCCTCTGATGTCCAATCAGGTGCTGTTTCCACTGAAGAAGAAGGGCAAGGTTAGGGATAAGGCAAACTCATTCTTTCCCAGCTAGGAAACTAGGAAGTTATGAGCAGCCCAGGCTCTTCAACTCTGTGAGTCTAGATGAAATACATCAGAGGCACAAGGCTTCACAAATGCTGAGGAAGGAAACATGTCAAGTTAAAGGTATATGATGAGTGGTTTGTGGTCAGCCTGGAAACACCAACTGGAACCCCACTATGGGAGACCTTCAATGCTCACCTAAGGAGGTTCTAGTTTATCCTGATGGCCATAGCGAGCCATTGGACGTTATGGAGGTAGAGGAGGGGAGGTGTGTGACAGGGTTTCTTTTTTGTTGTAGGGACATCAGTCTGGTGGCTGTTCAAAGGATGGAATGGAGAAGGAAGAGGCTGGAGACAGAGGCTACAGATGTTCCCTGGTATTCCTAGCTGTCAGGACTTCAGCACATGTAATGGCAAGCAAAGTGGGAGTTTTTGCTGTTTTTTCTTTTGGAGTGCTTCTCAGCACTAAGGCAATTAAGTGCCTTTGATTGAATCTTTGATTGAATTAAGAGTCTTTGATGACTTGCTTAAGTCACAAGAAAGCATGAGTCACATGAGTTTGAGTCATATGGTTGTGATACCCTCTGACCCTGAAGAAGTGTATATATACTCTGAGGTTAGTGTTTTGCTTTGGGGGCTCACTCATTGGAAGAGTGTTACTGTAATTTGGCCAGACAAGACTCTAGGTAGATATTAAGGAGCCCCATGGCTTTGAAAACCCAGATGTTGGTCTTTCTCTCTCTCTGGTAACTACGTATGTATTGCTATGGACAGACAGTTAGAAGCCTTGTCTGCGGATTTGTGTTATTTGTTCTGTTTATAAAATTTCTGCTTGTAATTTGTTTGTGTTTTCTCTGAAGTTCAGGGTACTGACTTTTTCCCCTGAACTAAGTGAATGATATATGTATGTTTAATTAAAGTGAGATTGTAAACCCCTTAAAGTAGCTTTCCTTAGAAAAGCAGATCAAAGAACCTGTGCTAGCAGCCCTCCTGTGTGCTGGTGTTATTAGCCTTACACCTCCACAGCAACTGTAAGCAGCATTGTTGTTACAGCCTGGCTCTTCTTCCAGAAATGCTCAAAGGGAGTCTTTGACCAAGGGCTCGTATATTAATTGATTCCACAAATGCACATAAATGTATGTGGTCATATATTTGTGTGGATGTGTGTATATATGCATACATATATATGCACATATATATACATATTTGTATATAAAGTGATAAGGACTGCCCCTGCAATTTCATTGGTAGAGGGAATTCCTAGATATGGAAACTTGCTGCAATACTGACATCTATTCAGTTACCTCTGGTCTTGAATGGAAAACTGGGATGTTAGTGACTTACTCAGGATCACACAGCCAGTCTGGGTCTGAGGTGGGACCCAGATCTTCCTTGCATTAAAGTCAGCTCTCTATCTCCTACACCAGTCTTCCCAGACATAGATATAAATACTGACATCAAAATGAATAACAGTATGGATAGGGAATTATAGAAATAATTATATATACATACAATTATATAAAATTATACATATCGTTATATATAATTGTACATACACAAATATATGCACATATACACATATATGTCATATGTGTGTATACATACATACATACATACATACATACATACATACATATATCAGCACCTAGGCCCAGGCTGTCCATGAACTAGAGACTAAGAGAGATTGGAAAGAGAAGAAAGAAAAAGAAGAAACCTGGTCTATGCTCTCATGGAGCTTGGTAGGAAAAAGAAAATCATAGAGAGAGTGGATCCAATTTAACTTTAAATTTTCTGGCCTTTGCTCACTACTGTCCCAATCTTAAGGTTATTTAAATGTGGGGTTTTTTTTTTCAGCTTAACAGACCATAACTGATTTTCCAGTGGATGCCATGGCCATTACTAAGCTGCCTGACAAGTTCTAACTGAGGCCAATCATTTGTTTTCTATCAGTTCAACCAAACAATTGTACTTAATATGATCCAACTACAACAGGCTTTGAAAGTTCGTAATGTGCATATGGGCTTGAAGATGCACATTCATTTGTACCGCAGTGAAGCGGCTTTTTAGTTAGAAATAATGTTAGTTTTCTTTTCTGGAAATGTTTGTGTTTTGCTCCTTAGAAATCTAGGTGAAAAAAAATGCTAAGATATTAAACCTCAGAATATCTAGACTTCTCTGTGTACACTTTCCCTAGTGGAATAGAAGCTGCTTGAAGGCAAGAATGCTCTTTACATCTTTGTAGCCTCAGCACACAGGAGGTGCTTAATAATTGCTTATTGGATTAGGTTGGAGTAAAAAATGCCACATTAGTAAACTTCACCAAGGAGTAGATTTCTTTCTAGTCATTTCCTAAGCAAGTCAACAAGCACTTACTAAGCATTTACTATGTGCCAGACACTAAACTAATTCACACTTGTTTCTCCTTTGAGGGGTTATTGAGATTCTTTCTCTAGTAGGAAAACCCACAAAACTCACAAATGTCTCTTTTTTTAGAGTGATTTCATGAAGGACAAGCATAACTTTGGAAAGTCAGACCTCTTCAAGCTATCTGCACAGTGGAGACAATGCATGCCAGATTGTTTAGGGTCCCTCCCACCTCTAAGTCCCTGGAATTAATGGTTCTAAGATTTCTCCAAGTTAGCCAATGGCCCAGAGACGAATACAATTTCTAGAGATTGAGTTTCTTGTAGCAATACTTCCCCCAAACATTAAAGACTGGAAACACTCAGTATACATTCAAAGATATCCAGTGCCTGTCCTTGTCTAGGATGCATTTTTGATTTTTTTAAAATGAGAATTTCATTATGTATTGGGAAATTCCAAAGCGAGCTTTCAAAGGACATGATGACTTCACCCAACAGCTATTTTTCATTCAAACAAATTAAAGAAAAATGGATTCAGTTATATGACATCGTACCATTCAGGTTTGATTAAAAAATGCTTCCCTTCCCACCTCCGCCCTCCTTTCTGTGCCAATGTCAAACAAACACCAAGCTGAACCACTGCAAATGAAATGTTGGAGCATAAACATTGAGGGAAACACTCAAGGTGGACCAGAAGAATCTCAATGACTTTTCTCCAAGCCTTTACTTACTGAAGAATCTGCACGACATAATGAAATTGTTTTCCTGTTACACAGATATGTTATACTATCTATAACACTCAGGAACACATACACACAGAGTTTTGGAATGATCTGCCATTTGAGGCTTTGGAAAACCCTCAGATAAGAACCCAGACACGTTGGCCTTTCTGAAGACAAAGACGGCCCAAACCTACCTTGGTAAGCCTCATTTCCCACGAGGCCGCCTCCCAATGGGTACCTCTGCTACAATCTCAGCTGGCCATTGGGCAGAACATCTCTGCTTCTGCTTACACTAACCCATCTGGTTAGCATCACATCACACACACACACACACACACACACACACACACACACACACACCTCTATGTCCCACTCTACTGATTTATCATGGACTAGCTCAAGTGTAACCTCCTCCATGAAACCTGTGACCACTGGATTCCCTCCACATTCATCCCTGTCTCCCCTGTGCCATGAAAGAATTTAGCATCCGTATGACTGGATTCCCATCACTGTTCCTTCTCTTGTATCACTGCTGAGACAATGAAGTGTACAACGGACAGAGTGCTGGATGTGGAATCCAGCCTCAGACACTTCCCAGTAGTGTGACCCTGGGCAAGTCACTTAACATCTCTATGTCTCAGTTTCTCTTTCTGTACCTGTTTCCCAAGGTTGTTATGAGGACTAAATGTTATATCATGCAAAGTATTTCTCAAACCTTAAAGTACTATAGAAATACTGGCTGTTATTATTAATTATTAGTAGTATTTTCAGACTCTTAGAAGAAGTCGTTTAGTTCAGGTCATACCTCAAAAGAACCCCATCTATGAGATGCTTGGCCAGTGGCCCCCTAAGTCCTACCTGAAGGCCTCCAGTGAGGGGAACCCACCATTTCCCAAGGCAGGTCATCCCACTTGACTTGCCAGGAAGTTTGTCTTGACATCTAGCCTAAATGGGAGGCTTTAAAACGTTCCCCACCATGCCTGCTTCGGGCCTCTGGGGCAGAACCATCTAATTGCTCCTTCATGTGCCTGCTCTTCAAATGCTTGGAGCCAGCTCTACTGCTATGCACCCTGCCCCAAGGCTCCCCTTCTCCAGGCTGAACACCCCCCTGTTTTAGCCAGTCCTCCTATGTCAAGAACAGGAGCATCTTCTTCTCATGAGTGACCCTCGCCTTGAAGCTCTCTGTCAACGTCCTTCCCTAACAAAACCCAACAAGCCAGGTTTGGATCGACCACGACAGAGAACAGTGGCATGGACCATCACCTCGTCATCCAGGTGGACCCACAATGCACAGAGCGCTGGGCTCTGAGGCAAGAAGTGCTGAGTTCAAATCCTGCCTCGGACACTTCCCCCCATCAGCTCCAATATCCTCATCTGTATGAGAGGGATAATAATAGCACCTCCCCACCCCAGGCTTGTGAGGCAATAACTGGATGGTGCTTTGCAAACCTAGAGTGCTATTATTAGTAAATTGTGTCTAAAATTTCATAATTATGTATTTGCAAATCTTAAAAACCTTTGTAAAGAAATTGAAGGAATTAGAAGAGGAAAAGAAGAAACTAAAGTATCACTTTTTGCAGATGATATGATGATTTATCTAGAGAATCCTAGAGAATCAAGTAAAAAACTACTTGAAATAATAAACAACTTTAGCAAAGTTGCAGGATATAAAATAAATCCACATAAATCCTCAGCATTCCTATACATTACTAACAAAGCCCAACAGCAAGAGATAGAAAGAGAAATTCCATTCAAAGTTACTGTAGACACTATAAAATATTTGGGAGTCTATTTGCCAAGACAAACCCAGGGCCTATATGAACATAATTATGAAACACTTTCCACGTGAATAAAGTCAGATCTAAATAAATGGAAAAATATCGGTTGCTCATGGTTAGGCCGAGCTAATATAATAAAAATGACAATTTTACCTAAATTAATCTATCTATTCAGTGTCATACCAATCAAACTACCAAAAAAATTTTTTACTGAGCTGGACAAAATAATAACAAAATTCATTTGGAAAAACAAGAGGTCTAGAGTATCTAGGGTATTAATGAAAAGACATGCTAGAGAAGGTGGCTTAGCCACACCAGATATTAAACTGTACTACACAGCAGCAGTCATCAAAACTGCCTGGTACTGGTTAAGAAACAGGGGTGTGGATCAGTGGAATAGGACAGGTACACAAGTAGGTGAAATCAACAAGTTTAGCAATCTACTCTTTGATAAACCCAAAGAAGGCCAGCTTCTGGGCTAATAATTCACTATTTCACAAAAACTGTTGGGAAAATTGGAAAATGGTAGGGCAAAAACTGGGCATAGACCAATATCTTACACCATATACCAAAATAAAGTCAAAATGGGTTCATGATTTAGGAGTAAAAGCTGATACTATAAGTAATTTGGGAAAGCAAGGAATAGTTTACTTATCAGATTTATGGAAAAGTAAAGAATTCATGACCCAACAAGAGATAGAGAGCATTACAAAATGCAAAATGGACAATTTTGATTATGTCAAATTGAAATGTTTTTGTACAAAAAAAGCCAATGCAACAAGAATTAGGAGGGAAGCAGAAAATTGGGAGAAAACCTTTGCAACTAGTATCTCTGATAAAGGCCTCATCTCTAAAATATACAGGGAGCTGAGCCAAATATATAGGAATACAAGCCATTCCCCAATTGAGAAATGGTCAAAGGATATAAACAGGCAGTTTTCAGAGGAAGAAATTAAAGCTATCTACAGGCATATGAAAAAATGCTCTAGATCACTACTTATTAGAGAAATGCAAATCAAAACAACTCTTAGATACCACATCTCTCCTGTCAGATTGACTAAAATAACAAAACAGGAAAATGATAAATGCTGGAAAGGATGTGGGGAAATTGGAACATTGTTGCATTGCTGGTGGAGTTGTGAGCTGATCCAGCCATTTTGGAGAGCAGTTTGGAACTATGCCCAAAGGGCTATAGCTATGTTCATACCCTTTGACCCAGCAATACCACTTCTAGGGTTGTATCCCAAAGAAATCACACAAGCGGGAAAAGGACCCATATGTACAAGGATATTTATAGCAGCTCTTTTTGTGGTAGCCAAGAATTGGAAATCAAAGGGATGCCCATCAATTGGGGAATGGCTGAACAAGCTGTGGTATATGAAGGTGATGGAATACTATTGTGCCATAAGAAATGGGGATGATGCAGACTTCGTAACAACCTGGAAAAACCTACACGACATAATGCTGAGTGAGCGGAGCAGAGCCAGGAGAACATTGTGCACAGCCACAGATATATGGATCCCGTGAGGACCAACCCTGACATACTGCGCTCTTCTCAGCAACCTAAGGGGCAAGGACAACTCCAGGGGACTCACGATGGAGAATGCTATCTTCATCCAGAGAAAGAACTGTGAAGTTTGAATACAGATCGAGGCGCACTACATGCTTGCCTTTTTTGCTTCTCTTTTGTTTTTGTTTTTGGGTTGGTTTTTTTTTGGTTCTGTTTCTTCTTTCTCATGATTCATTCCATTGGTCAAAATTCTTCTCCACAACTTGACTAGTGTATAAATTAATTCAATGCGAAGTTATACATGACAGTTATATGAGATTCCATGCCATCTTGGGGAGGGAGGGGAGAAAATCTGGAACTCAAAACTATGTAGAACCGTGTGTGGTAAACTAAAAATAAATAAATAAATTAAAAAAAAAACCTTTGTAAGCGGTGGCCTTATTTTTATGTTAGCCCTCCCTTCCCTGGGTCTTGGCCCTGTCTAACCCCCTCCACCACTGCTTCAGTTCACATTCACTTTCAAGTCTCTCACTATGGCCTCCCATTAAGCTTGCAGTGGACAGAAATGCATGGACACCTTCATAATCCCCCCCCAGACTCCTTTTCCCATGCCTACCCCAAGGGCTGCCAGTTACCAATGACACTAGGCGCCTAGGTCTGGAGTTTGAAGGAGCTTTAGAAACCACATAGAACAACCTCTGTTCTATGGGTTAGGACACTGAGGCCAGGGAGTTTAAGGGACTCACAGTCCCATGGACTAAGTGACCAGGTAGGATTTGAACTGGGTCCTCTGAATCCACAAGCCCTGGCTTTTACATCAGCTTCTGCTCAAGAGGACTGATGGCCATTTGGTGAATCATTGAAGGGCAACGTGAAGGCATCCCATCATCAGTCCAGAGCCAGAAGGGCTCCCAGAGGCCATCTAGACCAACCTTACAGATAGGTAAAGGGAGGCCAGGAGAGCTGAGTGAACTGAAGAAGGTGACACAGATAGCAGATGCCAGAAGTGAGGATTTGAACCCAGGTTGTCTGATTCCAAAGCCAGCACACTCCAAAGCCAAGCAATTTGGATGATTTTGACACCGTGCAAAGTTTATGGATTTCCGACCATAAAATTGTTGGCAATGGGATTTTCTGAACCTTGCTTGAACGCCCTCTACCCCCCAGTAGCACCGAGGATGGAGAGAGTGCATAATCAGAAGGATCCGGAAGCGGCTGCCAGAATCCACATGGAAGCCGCCGGCCCGCTCAGCGCCAGCACCGGCACTGGGGGCTTGGAAACGTTTTCAATCAAGAAGATCCAATGTGAGCATCTTTTCCTCTTCTCCCTGCAAAGAGAAGGTCCAATCCCTATCTCAGAACGACTCTGAGCCTGGGGCTCTTGACCTGAACGTGAGGTCCAGTTTGGAGCTGGCTCACCCAGAGAGCTCCAAGGAGGCCTCCACCCAACCCACCAGGAGGACCTTGCCTTCTTCTCTAATCCCAAGGACTCGCTTCCTTTCACAGATTAAGCTCTTTATGTCATTAGCTAAATTTAAATCATGCCTGAAGACTTACTTTTTTGGCAGTTCAGCCCCATATCCTGTTTGGTTTAATTTTTCAAATTCTTTTGTAAAGCGCTCCAAGATGTTTGCATGAAAATCGCTCAACAAATGGGAGGCTCTCATGTACACGCGCACACACACACACACACACACACACACACACACACACACACACACACACACAAACCTGCATCTACAGGGGAAGAACAAACTACAGCTCTTTGGGGTAAACATGGGAAAACAAGTCTGCTGAGAGCAGTTCCTAGCCATCCATTTGCTGGATGCCACACGGCATGGAACGCTCCCTTTGGTAGAAGCCTCCACCAAGTTCTCCAAGTGGATGGGGGCAGGGATGGCGAGGATGGGGGTGAAGAATGGAATCCCTTAGAAATGCCATGAGTGCTCGATTCAACACAGAGTCAGGGTTTTCAAATAAAACAGACATCCTGGCAGCAGAAAGCTCCCTGGTGTTTCAGCTTTTATCAAGAAAATAGCCCTCAGATACCCGAGCTCGGTTACATAAGCACGATTTCCTTATTGCTAGCAGCTGGCCATTGGGTCCCACGTTGCACAATGGGCCAGGTGCTCATCAGGAGGGGCCTCTGACTCCACGGAACAACTAAGAAGATGGGGTCCTTCTAGGGTGGTCACGCTTGGGTCTAAGGATATCCAGACTATCTCTCATGGGTTAATGTGTGCATCGAGTAGGGGCGGGGGGCTAAAATGAGCCCTTGGTACCAAGAAAGAGAACAGTATCCACCATTTTTGTATGTTTGATTAGTTAATCATGAGTTCAGCGGCCGACTGAGAAACGTCCCTCCCTCTCCTTGGAGAAGAGGTGGTGGCCCACAGGTGAGGAATGGGGCAGAAGAGCCATGTGTAGATCTGTTACGTTCATTCCTTTGTTGTGAGGGAAGGTTTGACTTTTGGGAGAGTGAACTGATGGGGAATCACTCAAGAATGAGAGAGGTTACAGCATGAGATAGTGAGTGAAGTTCTCAATTTCCATTTAAATAGACCTAGGTTCAAATCTCACTTCTGACAATGACTACTTGCCTCTGAGCAAATCATAGCTTCTCCATGCCTCAGTTTCTCCATCTACAAAATAAGGGGGTTGGATTCCATGGCTTCACAAATCCCTTCTAGTCCTAAATCTATGATCCTATGACCTATAGAGTTTTTTAAGTGTCAATAAAACCTTTATTGATCTAAAGACTCAGGTCTAAAGACCTGGATTCAGAGCCAGCCCTTCCACGTTCAAGCTATGTGACTGTGAAGGGACACAGCTCTTTAGTGTGAAAGAGAAATCCTAAGAACACCAGCTATGTGATGTCAGGCCCTCACAATCCCTCTGAGCTTCAGTATGATCTTCTATCAAATGGGAATTTGATCCACTAAGAATTTTCCAAATGCCTACAATATGCCAGAGGCACTGAATTCCATAGGACTGTCCCCACTGGATTGTTTGGGGCGATCAGATTAGGGAGGGAAAATGCACTGTTAAAAGGTTTAAAGAAATTTGCCTGTGAATCCTCTTGCAAAGCACATAATTTGCCAATTCTGTAAAACTTGATCTTCAGAAACCAGGTTTTCTTAAGGAAACAAAACAGGATTTGTAAAATGCAGGTGAAGACAATGAATACCACAGAGGCATTGATATAGGGAAGACCAAAGGCCACCATCTTTGTTGTGGGTGCATGGACATGTCAGAGTATCTCGGTCCTCATCTTCTTCACATCCCGATCCTTCCAGTGATGCTGAGTGTGAGGCACTCCGCCATTTCCCAAGATTGCAGATCCGCCAAAGGACAGCAGAAGCACCTGGTGGGCAAAAGGTAGCTGCAATCCCAACAAGCATTTCTTAACTTGTCTTCATCCATAAGCAGCCCCCACAGATGAAACACTGGCCAACATCCACATGATGGAAAATTAACGAATCCTGAGTTTCATCACAGAGCATGGCTTTGCCGTCAGGAACACTAAGATTCACATCCCACCTTTGACATTTACTAGCTCTGTGACCATGGGCAAGTCACTCTCTGAGCCTCAGTTTCTTAATCTGCAATAGAAGAAATGGGGATTGGACCCATGACTTATATTAGCTATAATATTATAACTGGGATACAAAACTAAGGAAGACAACTTCCTCTGTCAATACCTTCTCTGAAATTTATAATTACAGAGAATTGTCTAGAGCCCTGAGTGGCTAGGCGACTAGCTTAAGGTCACATAGACATTAGGTGTCAGAAGCAGAACTTGAACCCCAGTCTTTCTGACTTCAAGGTCAGCTCCTTATTGATGCCTCTGAAAATGGGCTAAATTGTAAATCTGTGAAATGGGGATGACAAGAGTTAAGTGTAAATGAGATCGTGTGGGTGATGAGATGATTGAAAACTGCAAATGACTAATTAGCAATATGACTGTCAAACCCAATCAAATTAATCAGTTAAAAATTAGCAAATACATGAGTTCTGCTCCTGGTTTTTGCTTTTTATCTGAAGGGTCACTTTGAGTGAATAATAATAGAGTACACGATGTTTGAAGCCCAGAGAATCCACAAACTTTTTGTTACTGTTTTGGTAACTATCTCAGTATAATCAGTTCCTTTTTAATCTTATATATTTTATTTCTTGCATTTAATATTATTCTACAAAGGGACTTCATCAGTCTGCTACCAGTGGGGTCCATGGTACGAAAACTAGTTAGACCCCTGTTTTAAGATAGAAAATAACAAAGAAAAATATATTCCCCAAATGTCTCCGTAGGTCAGCAAGCAGCTGAAATTTGTAAGTAGTTTTCAAAGAATCAACAAACCTGAATTCCCTTGTTCTCCAACGCTGATTTCACACACAATGCATCAGCAGCAAAGAAATGTCCAAAGGGTGGCTCAGTTAGGCCCAAATCATGAGGTAGCCAGGGAGTACAGTGTGGAGAGTGTTGGGATACTAATTCAAATCCTGCCTCATATCCTTACTAGATGTGTGACCCTGGACAAGTCACTTAACCTCTGCCTCAGTTTCCTCATCTGTAAAATACACTAGCACCTCCTTCACACAGTTGTCGTGAAGATCAAATGAGATGTCATATGGAAAGTGTTTTGAAAACCATAAAAGTGCTAGTTATTATCATTATCAAAATGAAAAGCTAGCGGCTGGAGAGATCCAGCCTGGCTAATGGTAGCTGAAGTCAGTGGGCGCCAGGACTGTCTTCTCCCCATGGGACACTCTGAAATGAATGCCTGCCTCGTGCCACATTCTAGGGGTGGGGCTGGGCCATCCCCAAAGGTGCCCCGAACAAGACAGAAAAATGTTCATGGAAAGAAAAATCATTTTATGTTATTACCTATCATCTGGGTTCAGTTCAGCCAACAGACTTCCAGTATATTGTGTTCAACTAATCAATGGGGGAGGTGGGGGAGGTGGGGAAGGTGGGGGAGGCGGGGGAGGCTAGTGAAGGAGCCCAGCCCAAAGTCAGAAGTCAGTCCCAGGCTGACACTTTTCTCTGTTGCAAGGGATGGGCTCTGTAGCTCTCAGTAGTGCAGAGAGGCTTAGGGGTCAGAGGACTCGGGTTCAAATCCAGCTCTAACACCACTTGTCTGGCCTCCATTTCCCCATGATGCTGGACTCGGTGGCCCTGAGGTCCTTTCTAGCTCTCCATCTGTGCTCTTGGGACCTGGAAGCTATAGAAATGGGTGGCTTTTTTTTAAAGGGGTTTCTCTGGCTTAATCTCTGAGCACCAGAGAGACGAGGGACTGTGTGATTATCCAGGAAACGCAGCTCCAACATGGAGTCAGTCCAGAGACTCGGGGAACAGATGGGTTTTCCTTCTTCCCAGGAGCTTGCTGGGCCGAGCCGGCTGTTTGAAGCTGCCTGTCCCCCTTCCCTTCACCATGGGGGCCCAGACACTCGCAGCCAGCCCATGCTTCTGACAAACTGCTTGGTGGAATTCATTAACTCGGTGGGGATGACACCAGGAAATGGTCAATTCTGCCAATTCTCTCGGTGACTGTGCCCCTTAGGTGAGGATACCCGAGAATCCTGGCCGAGGAGCCCCCATCCCTGCCACCGTGGCGGAGCAGACCTGGAGCCTCATTCAAGGCCAATTCGTTTTGCTCTGACTAGAAGTATGTGTTCCCCAAAAGCATAGGACTGAGTGAACAGCTCAGTAAAAACTGGGGGGGGGGCTTATGGGGAAAATGGGGATAGGGCGTGACCTCAAAACTTCAGCAGGGATGTGTTAAAATAAAAGGTAGGAAGCCATTGAGAATTGTAATCACCTCACAGATCCTGTCCTGGGTACTGGGCATACAAAGGCACAAAATGGCGCAGGCTGTGCCCTCAGGAGGGCATTGCCCATGAACACACTGCTAGAACCTGACCTTGAATCTTCCTAAGGGGGAAGCCCACCCTCTATACACTCATCCTTGCTGCCCCTCTTCCAATATGCACCCAGAGGAGCGCAGTACAGCACTGCCACCTTCTAGAAGTCTGGTCCTTTTCCCTGGAATGCCCTCTCCCCTCCCAACTAGCCCAGACCTCTCCATTCCCCACTGTCCTCCTGCCTCCCCAGATACCTCCAGCCCATGGCGACCACCGTCTCCTCTCAGCTCCTGGAGCCCTCTTGGTGCTGGGCTTGTGGGACAAGAGACCTTAGAGGCTGTCAGGACCAACTCTCTCATTTCACAGATGGGGAAACTGAGGCAGCTAGCATCTGAGGCACCATTTGAACCCGTGTCTTGGTGACTCCAGGGCCAGTACTGCACTGTGTTGCCTCTTGCATTGTTATTATTATTAATTATTATTCATCATTAGTATTATTATTGCACATGCTACCTGCTCTCCCTCCTTATCATGTGCTGATCCCCTGTTCTGTGACTTCCTTTCTGATTCCTGGCAGTACAACATTATTGCATTCCATCTTCATAAAAACCCTGGAAGACAGGTGTTATTATTACCTGGGGCCATTTTACAGATGAAGAAACCGAGGCTGAGAGTAAAGTCATTTGCCCAGGGACACAAGGCCCCGTATTTGAGGCAGCCTTCGACTCGGGTCTCCCTAACTCTGAGTCTAGTGCTCTATCTACTGTGCCACTTACTTGCAGAGAGACAAGACAGATACACTTTAAAAAGATAACAATGCCAGCCTAAGTGAGTAGCCATCAGACCAATGGGTATGTACAGAGAAAGGAGGGGCCGCTGAGGGGAAAAGAGTGAGAGAAGGAAGACCCCAGTGGAAAGGCAGAATTTATCTAGGGCTTCAAAGGATGAGAGACACATGGCAAAGCCAACCCAGAAAGACAGGGGTTCAAATCCTGCTTCTGAAAGAGAGTAACTCCTTGACCCTAGGCTTAACTTCTGGATGTTCTAGATCAAAGGGGTCAAACTCAATCCAAGGGTCCCGAAAACTTCCTAAGTGGGCTCACACCTGATTAAAATGTCATTGAGAAATGTTTAACACAATAAATAAAATATAACAGATAATGTGAGTTTGTGGTTTTCTAAGACAATAAAGCCTGCAGGGATCTATTTCCATCTGAGTCCGACATCACTGCTCTGGAGAACTCTCTAAGATGCAATGAGGGAAGGTGCTGGCCTGCATAGGTGGAGGGAACTTCCTCACCTGGGAGTCCTACACCGATATCAGCGAAATAGCATTTCCAGTCCTGTATCCCTCTCCCTCGAAGGATGGGCAGACTTTGGGTGGTCAGAAGAGGGGAAGGAAGCATTGAAAAGTCAGAAATGTTGGAATTCGGCCTTCGGAAAGCACCGGACGTGCTTAGAAGGTGCCGGGGCCAGAAGGCCAGTGAGACTCAAGTGGACTATGCGTCCAGGGATGCCCATGGGAGGCAGGTGGGAGAGGGCCTTGAAAGTCAAGCTATGGAGTTGAGACTTTAATTCTGTGGCCAATGGGGAGTTAGTGCAGATTCCTGAGCAGAAGAACCCAAGGTTTTCTCAAATCCAAGGCCATCTCAGTATCCACTAGGCCACACTGCCTCTCACACGAGAGTTGACATCAAGTATGTGTAGGGCTCTCATGAGGCAGAGCAATCAAACTTACTCTACTGGCCCTCCCAAAGGACAGAACCAGGCACAATGAATGGGCCCAGGTTACAGGAAGGTAGAACTTCAGGAAAGGAGCTGTCCCTCCTGACTCTAAATCACTTCTCCTATGATGGGCACTTGCCATGGAATATGATGGATTGACCATTTGGGCACATCCCCCAGCACTTAGCTCCAGGATTTGGATATAGAAGGTATTTATTTAAGAAATGTCAGCCAAATGAATAAATGAAATGGTGGACACAGACATCATTTTCATGGAATCACTAAACCTCAGAATGGGAAAGGCTTCCAGTGGCCTTCTAATCTAGCCTACATCCCAGTCATCATCTGCAACCTTTGCTTGAAGGCCCCCAGGGAGGAGGGACCCACTGGTTCCTGAGGCACCCCATGGCATTTTAGGACAGCAAAGTCTTTCCTTCCAGTAATGTGAAATTGCCTTCTATAGATTCTGCCCATTTTCCTGAGTCACCTTGAGCCAAGCAGAAAAAGTCTGACTTCTTTTCTATGTTACAGACCTTCAAATATTTGAAAGCAGCTACTATGTCTCCCCCTCTCCCCCTGCTCCCTAGTCTTGTCTCACCAGGCTAAACATTCCCTGGTCCTTCTATTATCCTCATGTGACACTAACTTGAGACCCTCCATCATCCTGTTTGACCACTTCTGACCACCCTCATCCAAGCCCTTCTTACGATGTGGCATCCAAAACTGAACATATCACTAGAGATATGGTCTGGTCACCTAAGGTGAGACATCACACTTATTAGTCCAGCCTAAAATTCCACTCACTCTTTTGGTTTCCATTTCACACTGATTCATAATGAGCCACCAAGTCACCAAAAAATAAAACAAAAACAAAAGCCCCAAAACAAATCTTTTTTTTTAAACAGGAACTATTGTCTAGACATACCCCGTCCATCTTGTACTTGTAGAAATGTCTTTTGAAAGCATATATTTTACTTTATTTTCACCCCTATTAATTTTGTGTTAATTTACATCACTATCGTAACCTTTCTGAATATTCTGCAATTTTTTAACTTAAATTTCTAAAAACTCAAAGTTTCTAAACTACCAAAAGGCCAATCAAACTGCAGAAAAAATGTCAATGCTCAATATGACATCAAATCATCTGCTGTTTATCCACTTCTTCAGGTGAATTTCCTCATTGTCAAGAACTCTGTGCACAGTATTCCATGAAGATGACTGCATCAGTGCTCCACTTAATTACTCCTTCAACCATCCATTTAACAAGCGTTTATTAAGTGCCTACTATGTGCAATTATTCTCTTTCATTACTTGAACTTGACAAGTTAAAATGGGACTTTCGTTTATCTTTAAGAAAACAGACTGATTGTTGTATATTTAAAACTAATAAAGTAGTTTTATCTTACCAGGCAACAAAGAATTCCCTAAAGTACCTACAATATTGAATCTGTCTTACAGGATTCATTGAATTCTCTAGCATTAGTGGAGGTTTTATTTAAGCTATAAAATGAACTGGAGTACACAATCGTTACAATCAGCCCATCAGCATAGAGTCACAAAACAGTTTGCTAGAGTAGGCAAACTAAGCCAAGGAAATGAACTGCAGACTAGGTCTTTCCCATCATGGAACTAACTCCACAAGTAATTCACAAGAGAAGTCAGTACTCACACTGTCTGTCTTGGGAGTGAAGTATTTGACAGGAATTTTACTTTTCCTTTGAAAAGAAGCAAAAAGTCAGCAAAATACTTTTCTCTCTCTCTCTCTCTCTCTCTCTCTCTCTCTCTCTCTCTCTCTCTCTCTCTCTCTCTCTCTTAATGTGTCTAACGTTTTGGGAAATTCTCTTTACAATCCTGGGGAAAGCTGTATTACTTAGGAGAAAAATAGGCTGGATTAAGCCACACCTGGTTGGGGGTGTAGGGGGGGGGGGGAAGGAATTTGAGATGTCTGCAGAGCTCATTAGTACCCTGATACCAAATGATTCAAGGATATCATTGGCTTGGATTCAAAGAGTTGTCCTATCCCAAGCAAAATGATGACAATCCACAGCTGGATTCTGGAAAAATCCTGCGTGTTTCTTTGGTCCCCAAAGCAACAAATTTGCTCCACAGATTCTGAGATCCCACACCATGTCCGAACCACCCTTGTCAAAGCCCGAGGCCAAAGGATAGCCCATTGTAAAGTTTTGCTAAATTGTCTGATTTATTTGTCAATTGCCCCAGCACTGGGTAAGATCAGCCAAGAAGTTTTGGGAGGTCAGAGCCTAAATTGAAATTCCATTCCCTCTGAGTTAGACTAACATAATCATAGTGTTTTAGGAATACAAGGGACTTGAGAGATCATCTCTTGTTTTGCCAATGAGGAAACTGAGAAGATGGTCGCTCTACTTAAGAAACTTCAGTGGTTCACTTTTATCTCTAGGATCATGCATGAACTCCTGTGTGGCATTTAAAGAACTTGGCTAGCTGTCTTCTTGTTACCCTTCCAGTCTTCTAACAGACTGTCTCCATCACTCCCGCAACCCCCATATACTTTAGAATCCAGCTATACTGGCTTGCTATGCTCTTCCTCACACAAGGTTCTCCATCTCCTGCCTCCATTCCCAACCCCCCCACCCCACAACCGGCTACCCATGTCAGGAACGCTCTCCATCTTCATCTTCCCTTTTGAGAATCCTTATATTCCTTCAAGACTTGTTCAAATACTACCTGCTATGAGGGAAGAATCCATTTCCAGCCCCCTCCCAGATGCTACAGCCTTCCCACTAAGGTTATTTCATATCTACTGTCAGCACTTTAAATGCTGTACATGCCTGTTACCTAGACTCTCAGTACATATATGCTGTACATTCCTGTCAATGTCCAGGCTGCCTCCCCCACCACAACATAAGCTTCTTGAGGGCAGGCACTGTGCTTGTTGTTTATTTATATCCTCTGCTTTTCTCACAGTGTCTGGTACATGGCAAGCACTTAATGCATACTTGCTGATAGACTGATATATGGAAAAATCCAAAGTCATTCCAAGGAAGGCCCTCTAAATTCTTCATAAATCACAGAATTTTAGACCTGGAAAGTACCTTAGAGGCCATCAATTCAGCTGAGGAAAATGTAACTGTATATGCTGAGAGTAAGGTCAGATTTTCTGTCCTTTGAGGTGACCATTTCCCCCCATTTTTCTTTTTGCTACTAGGCTAAAGACCACTTATCTTGCCGTCAAGCATGATTAAATCAGCAAAGAAATGTGCCTCATTCTTCCTTAGCCAAGAATGCTCAAATTCAGCCATTTACCGACCCTTTCCCTCTCACCCATGAACTTTGCCTGTTGCCCTCCTACTCTCTGAACTCCCTAGACAATGACAAGGAAGGACCCTAAGCCATTTAGAACGTGACACCAATATGTTTTCAGCAAAGGCCTTCTCTCCCTTCTAAGACAGACCTACAAAGAAAAATGCCCTGTGGAGCATTTCTCTTTGGGAAGACAAAAGAAATATTTCCCATGGTGCCAAACCATGAATTTTCATAGAAATTCTCATTTTTCTACATAAAAATATGCACATGCAAAGTGAACATTTTCAGGCCCTCCCCTCCCAGGAAGCCAATTTCTCATACACCTTCAGACAAACTCTGACCACATCCTGGCCTAGGCCAACACTGTAACACTGAACAGACGCGTTCCTGCCTCCAATGGACCTCCATGGACTCTGAGGGCCTCCTGAATTCTCATTCTTCCTTTCTCAGGTCTCATCTCCTTGTCTGGGATTTGTTGGTAGCCAAGCCTCAAGGCAGAGAGAGAGAGCTTCGGACCCCCAAGGCGAAGAGGAAATATCATTTTACTCTTGCTTTATGAACACCTCGCAAAATCTGTCCATAGCGGAAGACGGGTTCCTTCCCAGTATAAATCTTGCTTATGTAACACCTCGCTCCTGGGGTCCTCCAGCATTATATCACAAATCCCAACAAAGTTCCTGGGAATTAGGGGATAAAGAGTCCTTATGCTTGGCTTGTGGATTGGCCTGATTCATACCCTTGGCCTGGTCAGAGGTCAGGGAGCATGTGGGTGATGACAAAAGGGGGTACCATAGGATCTTCTGTCTGGGACTTCTATGGAAAGAAGGGGCTGAGGGCTCATGGGGAGCTCCAATAGAGCTGCTCTTCCCTGTTAGGGTTCAATTCAAGCCCCACAAATGGGTTGGTTTCCAAATCCCAAACACTCATAATCCACTATCTTGGAGGAGGAAAATTGTCATTTACCAGGAGAAGCTGTGAGCAGCTTAATTCTACAACAATAGCGAAGCAAAGACTGCCTCTGTAACATGAATACTAACATGTTAAGGGCATTACAGAGATGACATGGAACATGTTGTTTCAGAAGGAATCCAATGATGGATTTCAAGCATATTGCGTCATGATGTGGAAGGTGAAAACCTAACTGACCTGGTCTCTGCCACTGGGCAGCCCAGGGCTTTGGACACCAAGTCTAACACTGTCCTGCACCAGGGCTGCAGGCATCAATTCTTATGCCCCCTGGTCTAGGGCCCAAGATGCTCAATGTTCAGGATGTGTTTCTCATCCCCCACCTTGGGATGAAGCCACAGATCTGGAACTGCAGGTAAGTTTAGGTTCATCTCTGAGAATCCAGTCACCAGGTGCTACCTGACCCACAACTCTGGCCTGACTCCCTTACAGCTGCCAATCAATTAATCGGCCAATCAGGAAGTATGAACTAAGTGTCTGCACCAGGCTAGGATGGGGGTGGGGATGGGGAGAGGGTTACAAAGATAAAACTGAAGCAGTCCCTGCCCTCAGGGACCTTCTATTCCAAACCTCCCTAAGGTAACCCAGGCTCATTAACTACAAGTGAATGGTACAGACCCTGAGCTGGCCCTCACTACAACCCATGGTCCTTCCATCTACCCTTCTCGCTCCTCATCTCATCTCACACAACGATGAGTCCAGATTCCTCGTTCTCTCCTCTCACCACCATCTATGCTCTTAGAGCACATCTCCCAGAGTGTCCAATCAAGCTCTGCTAAAATGATCACATTCTACCTCGTGTCATAAGGACAGCAGGACCACGAATCCAGAGCTAGAAGGGATCAAGTCCACACACAGCCATTTCACAGGTGAGGAAACTGAAGTTGAGAGAGCTTAAGCAACCTTCCTTGGGCCACACAGCTACTAAATATCTGAGGCCTTGAGCCCGAGAGCAAATTAATGTAAAGGTGTGTCAAGCTCCATTTGTCCAGAGAGCTGCTGGTCATTAAACACCCGTCAAGCTGAATTACCCCAGCTGAGGAGTTCAAGCCCTTCTCACCAGCCAGTATCCACTGTGTACAGAGGGGATCACATTGAGTTTGGCCCATAATTTATTTAGCCTTATTTTATGCCCATTTCTAACAACTGAAGTCTATGGTTTGGTCAGTTTTTATATACACAAGAAAACTAGAAGGGGAAGTGAGGTAAATGTGCTGTCAGGGCCCATCACTGTGAGAGTGGAGTCAGACAAACGATAAAAAGCAAACACCAGACCCCAAAAGGCCTCAGGGGCCAAGATCCTTCAGCATAGGGGCAGAGGCACCCTCTCTACATACCTCCATCACCCCTTTGGGCATCACGTGACAGCACAGGACAATAATGTGGAGACACTGGAAGGGGTTGATGACCAGCAGGTGGATGGGCAGCCCAGCAAACGCATCTGTTTTTCCATCTGTCAACCTCTCATTTCTCATAAGAGAAGACATGGATATAAATGCAGATACCCAGAGAATATATATGTGTTTATACGTATGTGTGTACATATCTGTAAGTATATACATATACACACGCATATATGTATGTATGTATGTAGTATGTATCTTGGAGAGGCATTGAAGACCATGAACAGGGCCCAGAATTCAGTAGAAGCCGCATTTACATAGAGCTTTAAGATTTGTAAAACACTTTACAAATATTATCTCATTCGATCCTCATAACCACCCTGGGAAGTAGGTGGTACCCTTACCCTCATTGTATGGGTGCAGAAAGTGAGGCAGACATGTTAAATGACTTGTCCAGGGTCACATGGCAAAGAAGTATCTGGGGCAGCATTTGCACTCACATCTTCCTGATTCCAGGTTCAGTGTTCTATCTGGTATCCCTATCTGCTCACAAGAGGGATCCCATTCAGAAAACTGTAGTGTTTTCAGTGAACCTTGGGACACCATCACTCTCTTAGTGGGGGTCCACAGCAGCGAATTCAATAGAGTTCAATGGAACAGACATTCACACTATGTGCAAAGCTAAGGCAAAAATGGAAAAGAAAAAAAACCTGCCCAGAAGGAGCTTTCATCTACATCGATGAAGCATCTAAATAACTAAACACAAAGTGCACACTGAGCAATCCAAAGTAATTTCCAGGAGCTGAGAGTGGGGAATCAGGAAAGGGATTATGTAGAAGACAAGCACCTGAGCTGGCTGGATGGAAGAGATTCCTGGCACTCATGGAACACTGAACCCTCAGGCAATGGAAACCCAAAAGGCAAAGGAAAGATAACGGACTGCCACCTATGAGCCATGATCAGGGATGCACTGGAGTCAGCTAAAACTGGTAAATTTCCAGTGTAAGCATTTACACCTCAGAAATCAGCAAAGGCTACAAATCAGGGGCTTGAATCATCACTTGGTGGATTGTGTAGACTTAAGAAAGTGATGGTGAAAATGCTAACAAAGCAAATTAATGTAAAAGTGTGTCAAGCTCCATTTGTCCAGGGAGCTGGTCATTAAACATTTACCAGTACACTCCTGTATGACTAACAGAGTGAATTCTCTCAACAGCATAAAAGAATGGAACCCAAATAAATGACCTTCACAGAAATGCGTAGATTTGTCAGAGCTGTAGACAATAAAAACTAGGTTTTCTGCGTTGTTTTTTTTTTAATTAAGTAAGCAGAACTTACTGGAACACACATGGGAAGGTAGGTTGAAGGAGAAGGTGAGGCTACATTTGTCAGTTTCCTGGCCAAGCCTCCCCTCCCCTGACATGTAATTGAACAAGAGAAACTTGGTCAATTACAATGAGCTGCTGCTCACAAGAGGGAGACCAGGGACTTCAGCCTTCTTTGGGGATTACCAGTCCCTTCCCTCTCCTATGACCCTGTGGATAAATGAAGTATCAGGGACTTGGTGGGCTCTGAGCTCTATATCCAGCTTTAAAGATCAAAACCTCTTTGTTCCTCCTAAGAGCATGGTTTTCCCCGAAAGACCTTCAGTCAAGTATCCCATCCGACTATGACCATGCAAGGCACACAGGCCAGGTGAACCCTCTCACTGGGAAAGTGACATTCAGTGTTTTCAGATTAAAGGAAATTAAATGCCTGTTATAGCTTATGTATGTAAATAAATTTACATAAATGCATGCATGTAAAATACTTCTATAAGAGAATCTTGACTATTTTAACAAAGAATGTGCTCTCTGTGCCAAGAAACAAAAAATCCTTTTATCAACATCTTGACAGTGTCATTTTCTAGCCAAATGTCTGGCCAGGTGATGTGGAGCTGGATTTTGTGTCTTGTGAAGGCACTGGGACGGCCACTTCCCCAACATGACCAGAGCTGGACGCTGCTGTGGTGAGGATGCCATGAGCCTTGGGGAGCAGAGAAGAGGATTTCTTTAAGATCTGTTTTTATGACCAACATTAAGGAGAGGGGGGGAAACCCAGATTGTTCTCCGTTAGTCTGGTTTGTTTGAAAGAGGACAAAAAAGAGATGAGAATCCCCATGAGAATTTAAAGCTTAAGGTTACAAAGTTCAGAAAAGTAGAGGCCCTGGGTTGCAGAGAAAGAGAATGATAACTCACATTTCTCTAGGACAAGAAGGTTTAAAAAGTTCTTTGGCTCACAACAAACCTATGGTAGCATCATTCCTATCTAACACATGAGGGAATTGGGGGTGAGAGGGCTAAAGTGACTGGCTTGTGGTCACACGCTAGTAAATGCCGAAGACAGGATTGTAGTACAAGCACCTTGACCACCAAACCACAGATTTGTCCTTTACTTAAATACCAAAATGGACTGCGAATCTTCTCAGTTTGGGAGTTTCTTCCCATCTTCCCTTTCTCTCATACAATTTTGTAAGCTCCTTTTTACTCCTGTTCTTCAGAGTTCCTCTAATCAGAATTGTGTCATTCCATTTTCCCGTTGGCCTTGCAATGCCTAACCCTGCTCTTTGTGCTCACCACAACCTTCACCCCTCAGTCCTTTCCCAGGCTATCTCCTTGACACTGACTGGTCTCTCCTCCCTTACCCATCTTGAACTCTTGGCGAATTTGTCCACCTCTACTTTGTGCTCTCCTCTCAATGCCTTTGTCCTATCTTACCCTGCTGAGCCCTGATCACTCTGTTGCCTTAGTGCCTAATCTCATGACGCTAAATGAAAGGAGAAAATCACAAAACTGTCTTGACTGGGTGCACTACAAAGTTACGTTACATAATCTCAACTGGGCCATCATTGAGGCAAGGGCAGACTTTTATATCTCCCTGATCAGGTTACCATCCCACTCACTCATCACAGCAGCTTTTCCAAACATTGTTATCCCTCCTCCAAAATCTCACAGCTACATGTCCCCCAACCCCACACCGTCAGTGGAGATCTTTCCCTCATGTTTCACTGAAAAAGCTGAGGCATTCCCTCGGAGTTCCCTCCTCTCTCCTCCTTCTTACCTCCCATCACTGAGACAGCTCCCCCACCTGCTTCCCCTTTATTCCTGTCTCCCATGAAGAGGTGGCCCTTCTCCTTGCCAAGGTGAATGTCTCTCTTTGCAGAAGTGATCCAGTTCCACCCCATCTTCTCCATCTATTTGCCTCCTCTATCATCCTGACTCTCTAATCTTCAAAATCATTCTATCTTCTACCGGATCCTTCCCTCAAACTCATCCTCTCCGACTTAAAATGCCCCAAACAAAACTTAGTATGCTCCTCTCCCCACCTCTCTGTTACTGCTGAGAGCACCACCAGTCAATCAGACTCAAAACCGCAGTGCCTTTCCTGACTCCTCCCTCCTATGCATCTCTCCAATCTGCTGTCAAATGTGGATGTTTCTAATTTCACAACATCTGTTTTATGTGCCCCTCTCTCTCCACTCACATGGCCTAATATAGGCCTTCAGCATCTCTCCCTTGGACACTGAATAAGCCTTCTATTTGGTCTCCGTCTGAAGTCTCTCCCCACTGTCACCACCCCGCCCCAGTTATGTCAGATGCCAAGGTGACTTTCCCTAAAGGGTAGATCTGCTCATGACACCGCCTCCCCCTTTAAATACCAGTGGCTCCCTATTACCCCCAGGATCAAATATAGTTCTACAGTATCTAAAGCTGTTCATGGCTCTTCCCTCCCATGCCACTCATCTTATACTTTACTCACATCTACACAAAACCTATGACCCAACCGATCTGCCTACTGTTCCTTATACATAACAACCCATCTCCCTGTTCTGTGTCTTTGACCTAGACAACCCTGAAATGTTCTTCCTCCTCTCTGCCTGTTGGCTTCCTTTAAATCCTACCCTTTCCTGACTCCTCCCTCCTATGCATCTCTCCAATCTGCTGTCAAATGTGGATGTTTCTAATTTCACAACATCTGTTTTATGTGCCCCTCTCTCTCCACTCACATGGCCTAATATAGGCCTTCAGCATCTCTCCCTTGGACACTGAATAAGCCTTCTATTTGGTCTCCCTGGCTGAAGTCTCTCCCCACTGTCACCACACCCCCCTGCAGTGGTCTCTCCGCATTGCTGGTGCCTTCCCTTTACAACACAGACACACACATACACACATATGTATATACATATGTATGTATATGTTGTCTCCCCCATGAAACTGTGAGCTCCTTAAGGACAGGGATCATGCTTTACTGTTCACTGGATCCCAGGACCTTAGCCTAGTGCTTGGCCCATAGTAGGTACTTGATAATGACTGTGGATATGGCAGCCAGCTGCCACCCCACTACCGTTGGTTCTCCACTCACTCTTAGTTTTGTGGAGGAAGTGTTATTCCATGTCTACACTGGATATAGTCATACAATTCAAACAAAACCAATTAAAAAGGAAAAATTTCAGATAAGCCCCCAAATTCTTTTTCTTGATTTTTTCCATATCCTTCCATCGTGGCAAGCTGTAATCTCTCTCTTTGATAAGATTCAAAGCCCACAAGATTTGATGTATAAGAGTCTTTGGGGTGGGAGAAACATCCGTCCCTTTTACATGGTTCCAGGAAAGGTCACTTAGCAGATTGTCTTCTTCAAGTGAAATTGTATTTTCAGGACTTCTGTTTAAGGGCTCTAAAATCCTAAATCCAGGCTCCTCTTTCTTCTAGATTATGGAGGGAGGGCATCAAATGTCAGACAAGGAAGTGTCCTTTCTGTGTTTACTACCTATCTATGTACCAGGCATTGTCCTAAGTGCTAGAAATACAAATACAAGGAGAAAGAAAGACAATCCCTGCCCTTGTGAGGGACTTACATTGTAATGAGGAAAGATAACACATAAAGGAAAGTTTAAAAGAGGGGGAATGCAGAAGCAGAATACAAACACTGGCAGATCAGTATGGTAGAGAAAGTCCAGGGAGTGAGGCACGCAGCCCAGAGAGGAATGATGATATGGCTGGCCTGGACATTTTCCTTCAAATGGGAGGTCAAGGGGAGAACCAGCCAATCAGAAGAAGGAAACAGAAGACAGAGAGTACTTCCAATGTGAGAAGTCCAGGGATGAAATAAACTCATAGGGTGAGGAGGCTTCTTTGGTGCAGTAGAGAAGGCCTCTGAGGTGATTTTTATCTCCTAAGCTCCTGAGTATACAACATAAAGCCACTGAGGGCATCAGAGCAGATGAACAGAACCAGACTTATGCCAAAAGGAATGGCATGAAGGGAGTGAAGAAGAGAAGATCTGAGCAGGGCTTGCAAGAGCCTAGGATAGTGACCATGGTCGAGAACCACGGTCATTAGGGTGCCAATAAAAGCAACAAAGAGGAGGGGAGTGATGTGGAGGCATAGAACAAATTAGCAGGACTTAATAAGCAATTGTATACGAGAGACGAAGAAGAGAGAGGAATAAAGATAAGAGTCAGCTTTCAAACACAGGACTCTTAGAAATAGCACAATATAATACAAAAACAGCTTGGAAGAGGGATTTTTTTTGAAACACAAGGAAACTTTGTTTGGGACATGAAGCGTCTAGCAACGAGTGGGACATCCAGATAGGAGGTCCTCTGGGCACTTGGCAATGTTGATCTAGAATCCAACAGGGGTTCTTAACTGGGTATCCAGGAACTTGGATTTTTAAGTATATTTTTAGTAACTATTTCAACATAATTGTTTCCCCGGTAATTTTTCTATTTTACTTTATGCATTGAAAAACATTACTCTGAGAAAAGACACATAGGTTTCACCAGACTGCTCGAGGGGTCTATGACCCAAAACAGGTCACAAATCCCTGAGTGAGAGCTTAGAAGAAAAGCTAGAAGAAAAGCTGAAGATTTGGGAGTTGACTGCCTAGCTGTGATAGCTCAAATTATAGAATTGGGAATGGTTTGCCAAGGGAGAGAGTTCAGAGAGGGAAGAGGACAGAGGGAGAGCCTTGGGGAAACTCCACCTTAAGGAGCTGGAAATCAAGCACAGTGAAAGGGAGACTGAGGAAGAATGATGAGAGAGAGGTGTGTTATCTTGGAAGCTGGTGGAGGAGAAAAGCAGAGGACAGAGATGCTTCTGGCAACACTGAATCGGGGTCCATGATGACTCAGGTTATGGAGAAAGAAAAGCTGGGTGTGATGGAGGAGGCCAGCAGACAAGGCAGCAAAGGGCATGTGGCTGTCCTTCAAAGGAAACTCAATGTCAGCTAGGCGCCAGGGTCCTGAGTCACTGCGACCTGGGCCTCCTTCATCTGAAAGCCAAGTGGACCCAAGGCCTGAGGAGCAGGAGGGGACAGAGGAGAAGGAAGAAAAAGGATAATCTTTCAGAATATCCTGGCAAAGCCTAGAGAGGAGGAAAGCCCTTGAATAATGCATTCACATCATTAATGGCCTCTCAATTGTTCTTTGTACCTTTAATGATTACGGGGTTATTGGGAAAGCAGCACTAGGGGAAAATCAAGAGCAGAACCCAATGATTCTCCCTGTTAAGTTAAACAGGGCTAACCACAAAAAGGGGGTCAGGGAGGGTCTGGGGCATAGAGGCTGGCCATTGTAAGTTACTGCAAACATAAACAAACACACACTTTGCATACACACACATACACACAGAGCTAAAACTGAAAGAGTTAATTTTGGACTCCACTGGACAAAGCCAGGTTGAAGGAAGGAACAGTTCAAAAGCTTTCTAAATAGCAGAAGAATCCATTGGTTTTTCTCAGACTTCAGTGTTTATAGAAGCCATCCCAAGCAGGGTTTTGTCGAATGAATCTCTGACGCCAGTTCCAGCTGTAAGTTAAAACATCTGTGTCCGAGTTGGTTGCGGATGCAGACCGGTTGGAGATTATTTGAATTGTGTGTTTCTTTCTGTGACCTTTTTAGATGTGGCTTTTGGGGGGAAGGGAGGATAATATTCTTAAGCTTTCAGTTGCCGGCAGGAGTGCCAACAGGGGAACATAGCAGTAATATCTTTTAAAGTCGCCCAGATGAAGAGCAAAAATAGAAGTGTGTGTGGGGAGGGAGGCGGGTGGGTGAGCCCTTGAGTAATTTCACAATACTGTTGTATGGAGAACCTTAAAAAATAAATTATAGTCAGATAAATATAGGCATGTGGCTTCGAGATTCCTACGGGCTACTCGTGGCCTGAAATTTCCAATTAAAAGGGCTTTGATGAGCAATAATCACATTCTGAGAAGGCAGACTCCACTCGCTGGAGGATTAGGCCACTTCCCCTGTGAAATTAACCTTAAAACATGAGCAAATCCAAAGGATGGGGATTTCCAGGCAGGCTGCTGGTCTCTGGAGGACAACAGGGGTTTCTCAATGACCTGCAGAAGCTGCCTCAGGCTCCATCAGAGAAGAGAAGAAGGCCAAGTTATCTGTGGTTAAGGATGACTCTGACATGGAGAACTGTGAAGGACCATAGAAGGCATCAAGGCCAGCCCTCTCATTTTACACATGAGGAAACTGAGGCACGGAGAAATCAAGGACTTGCCCACAGGCCTACAGGGGCATCCAGATGACGAGTCTAGGGCCCCGTTTTCTGGATCATGCTGCCTTTTATTCCAACGGAGAATAGGAGGATCCTAATTTTTCACTGAAGCAATAAATTCATAATTCTGAACTTCCTATTCAAAAATCAGGAATCCTTTCCTAGGGCTTCCTCAGAAGGGAAGGTCTAGCCTTGAGGAATGTGAAGGCCAGCAGAAACACACAATGAGGGCAGATGTTGAAGGCGGACGTTGACCTGAGTTCAAATCCTGTGTGGCCCTGGACAAGTCGCTTCACCTTTCAGCCTCAGTTTCCTTCCCTGTAAAACTAGCACATAATAAAATCCACCCCACGGGATAATTGCGAGGATCACATGAGAAAACACATACAGTGCTTTGTAACCTTAAAGCTCACACCACTGAGAAGGCCACCTGGCTTTGTCCTTGGTGACTCACCCTGCCTCACTCTCCTTTATGATAATAATAATTACAATGATAATATACCATGGCCTTTATAATAATATGAAGATTGTCTCCTTCATTATCATTATTATCATAGTTAACATTTATACAGCACG
Organism: Trichosurus vulpecula; assembly: GCF_011100635.1. Classification (NCBI taxonomy): domain Eukaryota; kingdom Metazoa; phylum Chordata; class Mammalia; order Diprotodontia; family Phalangeridae; genus Trichosurus; species Trichosurus vulpecula. The sequence continues at coordinate 199,542,945 of NC_050581.1, read as the reverse complement.
TACTGTGTGCCAAGCACTGTGCTGAGAATCTTACAATTATTATTTGATCCTCACAACAACCCTGGGATGTAGGTGCTACTATTATCCCCTTTTTACAGATGAGGAAACTGAGGCAAGCAGAGGTGAAGTGATTTACCTAGGATCACACAGCTTGTAAATATCTGAGGCTGGACTTGAACTCAGGTCTTTCCAACGACAGGCTCAACATTTTATCTACTACACTACCTATCTAGTACAAATATTGTCCCAAACCCATTAGGGCATTGTGGGTAAAAGCAGCGGCAAGGGCATGAGAACAAGGAAGTTGGGAAGGGCTTAGCACATTAGGACCAGTAAGGCGTCACAGAAAGAAGCTGGGATCCGATCGTAGCTCTGACCCTTACTAGCTACATGGCCACAAGCAAGCTCCTCCACTTCCTGAGCCCCAGCCTCCCCATCTGGAAAATGGCGGCGACAATGCTTGTACAATTATTAGCATAGCTACCCTTCCCCACCATCCACACCAGTGCTACTAAAATGGAGGGAGGCCATCCCAGACCAAGGGGGAGACCGGACATTTCTGTTTCATGGTTGCTCCCAAAACCCATCACCTAGTCACCAGCCTTCGGAGGCGAGGCTCTCTTAGCTTGCTTGGATCGATCCAAGAGCCATCTATAGTCAATGCTAATGTAACTGCTGCAACCCCTGTCCAATGACTCATAAGCCAAAGTATCATGGCAGGAAGTGAGAGTCCAATCCACCTTGATATTCTTGCTTAATCTGGAATTAGAAAATATAAAGCTGTAACCAGATGAATGAATGGACCACCAGCTCTCCTTGGAGAGGCACCTTATTTCCCATTAGCCGCACTGAAAAATTGTGTACTTAAGCTCAACTGGAGGGCTTGCAGTCCCCTGAACTCCACATTCCATGTCCTACATCCATGACTTTGCTGTGCCCCATGCCTGGAATGCATTCGCCTCCTTACCCTTGTCTCCCAAAATCTCTGTCTTCTTTCAATGTTCAGCTCAGGTTTCACGGACTCTGTTAAGCCTTCTGTCAGCATTCTTGAGTAGAATTCAGTCTGGTGTCCAAGTTAGTGGGTTCTCATCCTGGGCTTAATACCCATGCGGTCTTAGGAAATGGCTTAGATTAGACGAGGTCTAATTTTCCTTCCAGGCTGAAAATAATAATACCATCAGAAGTGGCCCAGCCTTATGTATAAGGAGGCAGTCACAGAGCCAGAGTTGCCTGGTTTCAAGGACCTGTGTATAGCCATCAGGGTGGTTCTTCTGTCCCACAGTAATAGATACAAGTGAATGAGGATTAAGTGCCCAAAACAGAGTACAGCAAGGGCCTAGGGAGTGAGGAGAGGAGACAAAAAAAGAAGAGAAAAAAATGTCTAGCAGATTGTATACCTATGTTATTCCAATCACAGTCAGACTTTATGGTCTTGTGTCAACCTGTTTTATGAGCTGCTGTCTCATAAAACAAGATCCACCTCCCCTCCCCTTCATTTCGCTGTTTACGACAAAAATAAGGAAAACCTGGGGTGCATGGGGGTGGAGGAAGCAGAGAACACAAAGACATTTTAATCAATGGGTGAAATGAGTAGATGGACCCCAATCTAGACTGTGGCACCAGTGCCTCCAGAGAGATAAGCCAGTCATCACAGAACCCAGAGACAGGCCCAGCAAAAAGCATTTAAAGCCATCTTTGTTGTTAGTCCCCCAAATCTATTATCTCCAGATTTCCAAGGGCCTACAATGGGATGGGAGAAAAAAAGCAGAATTAGAAAATTCCATGGGAGATTCTTTTAAGAGCTTCTTGTCAGGGGAATGTTATGGCTCCTTGGAGGGGTCTGTGCAAGGCCCAAGAAGCCAAGGCACCTGGCTGGGGACCAACTGGTTGAAGAGCCCAAACCAAGCAGACCCATCTGGACAAGTTTCATAAAATCGGAATAGTAAAATTCAGGGAAAAGAACCCACATTAAAGTGGACTTTGTTCCATTAGAGGATTATAACAAACCTAGGCAGAACTGATTTTCAATTAGGTTAATTGTTTCCTCATTTATACATTTGTTTTTTTTTTAATTTATTTAATATATTTAGTTTTCAGCATTGATTTTCACAAAAGTTTGAATTACAAATTTTTTCCCCATTTCTACCCTCCCCCTACTCCAAGATGGTGTATATGCTGGTTGCCTCATTCCCCAGTCAGCCCTCCCATCCCCCTTTCCCTTCTTCTCTTGTAGGGCAAGATAAATTTCTATGCCCCATTGCCTGTGTATCTTATTTCCTAGTTGCATGGAAAAACTTTATTTTGTTGTTGTTGTTTTTGAATGTCTGTTTTTAAAACTTTGAGTTCCAAATTCTCTCCCCTCTTCCCTCCCCACCCACCCTCCCTAAGAAGGCAAGCAATTCAACATAGGCCACATGTGTATCATTATGTAACACCCTTCCACAATACTCATGTTGTGAAAGACTAATTATGTTTTGCTCCTTCCCAACCCATCCCACTTTATTGAATTTTCTCCCTTGACCCTGTCCCTTTTCGAAAATGTTTGTTTTTGATTACCTCCTCCCCCCATCTGCCCTCCCTTCTATCATCCCCCCTTTTTTATCTTCTTCCTCCTTCTTTCCTGTGGGGTAAGATACCCAGTTGAGTGTGTATGGTATTCCCTCTTTGACATTGTCTTTCATTTTTTCATTCCTTTGGTTCTGTTTTATAATATCTTGATTTCTCATCAAGTCACTAGCTTCCACTTGCTCCAATCTCATTTTTAAGGTAGTATTTTCTTCAGTGGTCTTTTGGACCTCCTTTTCCATTTGGGTAATTCTGCCTTTCAAGGCATTCTTCTCCTCATTGGCTTTTTGGAGCTCTTTTGACATTTGAGTTCATCTATTTTTTAAAGTGTTGTTTTCTTCAATATTTTTTTCAGTATTTTTTGGGGTCTCCTTTAGCAAGTCATTGACTTGTTTTTCATGATTTTCTTGAATCATTCTCATTTCTTGTGCCAATTTTTCCTCTACTTCTCTAACTTACTTTTCCAACTCCTTTTTGAGCTCTTCCATGGCCTGAGACCAGTTCATGTTTTTCTTGGAGGCTTTTGGTGTAGGCTCTATGACTTTGTTGACTTCTTCAGGCCGTATGTTTTGGTCTTCTTTGTCACCAAAGAAGGATTCCAAAGTCTGAGACTGAAGCTGGGTGTGTTTTCGCTGCCTGGCCATGTTCCCAGCCAACTTACTTGACCCTTGAGTTTTTCGTCCAGGTATGACTGCTTGTAGAGCAAAGAGTACTTTGTTCCAAGCTTGAGGGATGTGCTGTTGATTTCAGAGCTATTTCTATACAGCCAGCTCTGACACCCCAGCACTCCTCCTTCCTCAAGAACCACCAACCCGGACTGGACTCAGATCTTCAGCAGGCTCTGCGCTCCTGCTCTGATCCACCACTTAATTCCTCCCACCACGTGGGCCTGGGGCCAGAAGTAACTGCAGCTGTAGTTCTGTAGCTGCACCTCCCCCGCTGCCCCTGGGGCGGTGGCCAAACTGTGAACTCTGTCCCCCGCAGCTTTTCCTACTAACCTTCTCTGTTGTCTTTGGTGTTTGTGGGTTGAGAAGTCTGGTAACTGCCACAGCTCACTGATTCAGGGTGCTAGGGCCTGTCCTGCCCAGCTCCCGGTCTGGTTGGTCCTGCTGCCTCCCATGCTGAGCTCAGCTCCCCTCCACTTCGTGCATGATAGACCTCATCCAGCGACCATCCAGGCTGTCCTGGGCTGGATCCCTGCTTCCCTCTGCTATTTTGTGGGTTCTGCAGTTCTAGAATTTGTTCAGAGCCATTTTTTATAGGTTTTTGGAGGGACCTGGCGGGGAGCTCATGCAAGTCCCTGCTTTCCAGCCGCCATCTTCTATACATTTGTTTATGTATATCTGTGTTTGTGTGTCTTTTGAGCCTGTGTTTTCAGCTGGATGCCTCAAAGAACTGCTCAAGCCACTCAGACCCCTATGAAGAAAAATTCAGGATGGACACACACACACACACACACACACACACACACACAGTATTCCTGAGCAAAAAAAGGAGGCCCAGGGGAGGACTCAAGAAGAGACGACAACGTACCTTGAGATCTAACTCTAAGCTGCACTTAAGCCATTCATTCTTTCATTCAATAAATATAGGCCTACTAAGAGCTTAATAAATGATGGTTGATGAACTGGTAGATCTACTTTTGTGGAAAGTGAAAGATGAGAGATGAAAAAGCTAGATTTCAAGATGATTCCCAAAGGAAACTCTAAATAAGGGGAAAACTGGAGAGACACTGAATTTTTAATGTCTTCCCCAACCTTGGAATCCTTCACTGACATATAAATTCAAACCAAGTCAACAAGCATAAATGAAACATCTACTATGTGCCAAGCACTGTCCTAGGGATACAAAGGAAGGCAAAAGCCAAACAAACAAACCCAGCTCTTCTGGAAAAGACAAAGTGCAAACAAGATGCATACACAATAAATGGAAGCTAGTCTCGGAGGACAGAACTATGGATACCGTCTCCCTTCCCAGACCAAGTTCAAAGGTTAAATAAAAGAACAATCTAGACTCTGTGACCCTGAACACCATGTCCCTTCCCATCAGGCCCTCCATAAATGTGTGTTGGACCAGGAAGAGAATAAAAAAAAGAGCTGCATCTCTGCCCAAGTTGTGAGGACTTTGTTTCTGTCACTGTATTCTGAGTGTCTAGCATAATTCCTTCAAACAGTAGGTGCTCTATAAATGTTTGTTGAATTGTGTCAAGTAGGATTTTGACAGGCGGAGATCAGATAGGAGAGGGCATGCATGGTTTGTCATTTGCTTCTCCAGCTCATTTTACAAATGAGGAAACTGAGGTAAACAAGGTTAAGTGACTTGCCCGGAGTCACACAGCTAGTAAGTATCTGAGCACATAAAAGGCGCTTAATAAGTGCTTGTCTACCCCCACCCCATCTAGAGCAATACCTAAAGAAGAATCTCTTCCCTACCTAGGGGTTACCTAGTCTATGCTTGAAACCCTACCCACTCCCCACCACTGAGAGGGATCTCACTACCCCACAAGGCAGTATTCTATTTGTGAATAACTCTCAATGTTAGGAAGTTTCCCAGGACATCAAGCTTAGAGTTGCTTCTTTGTATTGTAAGCTCCCTGTAGGCAAAACCTGCTCTTCATTTTTTTTAATTCCTCAGCATCTGTCATGTGCCTTTTATATAGTAGGTGCTTATTAAATACTCTTTCAACTGAATTGAATTGTAACTACTACTTATTGCTTATAGTTCCGCCTTCTAGGCTGCATGTTCAAACCCTCTTCCACAAGCCAATGTTCAAAGACTTGAAGACAGGCATCAGATCCCTCCCACCTCCAACTCTCCTCTTCTCTGGCCTAACATCTCCAATTTTCTCAAATAGTCTTCATATTATACAACTTTAAGGTTGCCCACTATCCTGACTGCTCCCCTCTGAGTGATCTCTAGTTTATCAGTGTCCTTCACAAAATATGGTGTTCAGAACTGAACACAGTATGCCAGATACAGTCTGACTGAGGCAGAATAGAGCAGGATTATTTCTTCCCTGTTCTCTAAGCCTATGTTATCAATGTTGTTTTTTCTCGGAAATTAAGAAGACAGACATTCTACAGAACTTCTCTTATGAGGCAACTATAGGCCCAACACTCAAACCAGGGAAGGATAAAGCAGAGAAAAAGAACTATATACCACCCTTGCTAATAAATATTGATTAAAACAAGATTCATTATGACCAAGTTGTATTCATGACAATATTATGAGGATAATCCAATGTGAAGAAAAGATTTACCATAATACGTTATATAAGCAACAAAGGCATGGTTTTATTAATAGATATACAAAACACTTTTAAAATATATTTCTCATTTATATGAAAAATCCTAAAAAAGTATGATCTGTTCAAGATAAAGTTATTCCAGATCTTTATAACTACTTCTTTTTCTAGATATTCATTTTCTAGATATTTATTAAGCTATCTGCCAATCACTGCACTAAGCACTAGAGATACAAAGAGGGGAAAAAGATATTCTCTGCTCTCAAGAAGCTCACAGTCTTGTGGGGAAGACAACATAAAAAGAACCCCATACAAGCAAGATAAAGGCAGGATAAATTGGAGACAATCAATAGAGGAAAGTTATAAGAATTAAGGGGGATCAGAAAAGGCTTCTTGTATAAAGCTGGACATTAGCTGATACTTTAAGGAATCTAGGAAAGCTAAAAGGTGGAAATGAGGGAGGAGAGTTTCACGTATGGAGGACGGTAAGTGAAAAGGCCCAGAGTTGGGAGATGGAGTTACTAACCATGTCTTAATTAACAGAGCAGCAGAAGTCAATGTTATTGATTTATAAATTACAGGTTCCATTCTCTTCCCTTTTCTGAAAACTGAGACAGGTTTCATTCCCCAAATCAGTGGTACCTCTTCCAATCTTCATTATATTTCACAAATAGTCACTCTGCAGTCACAGCCACCAACTCTTGTAAAACCCAAGCATCTTGGTCATCTGGGCTGGATGACTTCAGTTCATCAAAGGCAGCTGAGTGCTTTTTTACTATCCCCCTACTTATCTTGGGTTCCAACCAGAAGTGTGCTAGTAAATGTTTAACAACTGGCTCTCTAGGGAAAAATGTATTCCCAACACACTTTTAAGTTTTATTAACACTTCCTCGCTCACTTTCTTACATTTAGACAACAAAGAAAGCAATAAATCAAGCCCTGGCTTTTTGCATTTGCCAATTTCTGAGGTGTAAATGCTCATACTAAAAATATAACAACCAGCTGTCATGAGCTGGTTCAATCTGACTCTGGCACATCCCCTATTACCTGATTTTATTTCTATCTCCCATCCATACTCAATGTATCAATCAACAAGCATTTATTAAGAATGTGAAATTAAGCAAGAATTGAGCCTTCTCTTCCTCAACCATTATCAATGTCCCATCTACCCTAAGTGATAATCTCACTGCATCTTCAACTGTCTGCTTTTCCCCAAAATAGGTTAAAATGGGGGTGGAGAGAATGCCCTTAGCTCTCTTTGCCATCCTTAGTTCATTCTGCTGTAGCTTTCCTGCCACTCCTTGCCTCTTCTATCACTCAGCTGATAGTAAGAGGGGAATCACCAGCTTCATTTATTGGAAAACAAGCAGGTGCCACTGATTCAGAGGAGTTTATTCAGAGCACCCTCTCCCCCTTCAGGAAGAACCTCAGATTTATTTCTTTGATCCAAGTATTCTGTGCTCCTTCTTCCCTTTTTTCTCCTTGTCACAATTTTCCTCCCTACCACCCCCTGACAGACACCATGATTACCCTCTGCCCCTTTGCATATTTCTTCTTCTTTGCTTTCAGATGAGACTTGCCCCCCAATTTTTACAGGAACAATTCATTCTCCCTGAATATCTAGAAAGTAGAGAAGCATCCCCTTTCTACTGTACACCTATGACTTCATAATGAAGAGAATGTCCATTTATTAAGCACTACATGTCTGTTGTCTGTAAGAATACGGATCTAACTGAGAAATCAGGACTAGAGATACAGTTTAGGCAAGTATCTTCAGAGAAGATGAGGCAGAAACCACGGAAGTAAGTGAGATAGCTAAAGGGAAAAAGGAGAAGAGGGCAAGGGCTAGGGACCAGAGCGTCTTCTAGGGAAACCTCTGTACTTTCAGTAAAAGGAAACTGAAGTTCAAATTCATTCTAATTGGAACAACAAGCAGCACGTGAAAGAAATCTACGGGATCCAGAACCTTCCTAGCAGGAAATCACTAATGGGGAAATGAGGGTCATGCTATGTGTCTATCCCTTGGAAGGGATGAGAGTGTCGACTACTCTTTTTGGAAATGAATCTGAGAACTGTTACGGAGGAGGGGAGAAATCAAATTGGTTAACAGAAGAAAAGATTAAGGGTCATCAAGGGCTTTGAATTAAAACTATGGCAGTCACCCACACCTTTGCAAAGATAGGACAAGTAACTGGATCTCTGTGATGAGATGCATTGACTCAGAAACAGAATAAACATTCTTCTAGCATTTTACCCATCATAGAGCTTCAACAGGTGGGGGAGGAGAGAAAGCTGTCAATGGGATCCGAACATTATGTTTCTGAACAAATTACTTAGGGGAATAAAGCGTCATTGGTAAAGAAGAGAGTGCTGGATTTTTCTTCATAAAGACTTGGGTTCAGATCCCATGCTTACAGAACACATCTCACACAGTTGGAGGGAGGATCACATCAGAAGCCATGTGTAATTTATTTCCCACACTTTAAGGCACTATGTAAATTAAGTGATTATTTTGTTATTGTTATTAAATGGAGGGGTCTGAATTCTGACCACCAACCCTCCCAGTGGAGCCTAAGTGCCATCTCCAATTGAGACACTGGCAATGCATGCCCGACAAAAGCAGAAAGTCTGAACGTAAAGACGGAGCCTGGAAGCCATCGGCACAGGTAAATCTCTCATGTCCTCCCTTAGCCCTGTGAAACATGGCTATCTTTATGGATGTTATTTTAATCACATCTTGACCCCATTGCTGATTCTGAATGAAAGTGAATTATCTTGTGTTTGCTCTGACAAGAAGGAATAATTTACTTACACTCTAGAGGAAACAAACCAGAAACACCCCCAGCTCTGGCTCAGCAATGACAGATGTGAGGACACACAGGTACACCCCAATGTACCCATTGGGTAATCAGAGGCACGTTTTATATAAACAGAGGGTTCAGGCAAAACAGAGATTGGGATTTCCCAAATCCTGTGATTAGGTCAGGAAATCTCAAATCCCTGAGGCAGCTGATTAATACAAGGAGGAAGGATTCAGGAAACTGAGCATTGGGGGCAGGGAGGAAGGGCTGAGAGAGCGAAAGGTAACGCCTCTTCCTTCTCTGTCCTCTGCACTGGGGGAGGTGAGGTGTAGAGGTCTAGGAGACTTGTCCAGAGAGCAACCCTGATCTCAAGACAAAGTTGGCATTTAGTCATTGTTCTTACACTTTGATCCCTAGCTTATTAACCACGAAAATGAATGGCACACATGCACTCATATCTCTCTCTCTCTCTCTCTCTCTCTCTCTCTCTCTCTCTCTCTCTCTCTCTCTCTCTCTCTTTCTCTCTCTCTCTCCCCCTCCCTCCCTCCCTCCCTTCCTCCCCCCTCTGTCTGTTTCTTTCTGTCTCTCTCTTTGTCTCTGTCTCTCTCTCCCTCCCTCCCCTCCTCTCTCTCTCTCTCTGTTTCCCCCTTTCTTTTTCTCTCATTATAATGAAAGATGAACTGAACACTTCCACCTCTCCAGTTGAGAAGGTCACCTCCATCCTGTGTGATCCATTAGCCAATGGGCCCAGGTGCAAGCAGGGACCCAGCTTCAAGTTCCCAGAGAGCAGCCCTGTCCTTTATCTGCTTAAGGAATTGAGTAACATGGGGGTGGGGAAAACATGTACCATGAAAGTCAATCAGGAAATGGTTATAAATTAGGAAGAGAAAGAGGAATAAAGAGAGAAGGGGCCTCCTATGCCACAGGAATAAAAGTCACTTCCTCTTTTCCTTAATTTCAGACTACCAGAGTGGAACTCTTCTCTCAATATAAAGCCCCCTCCTCCTCGTGGGCTCCATCCAGCCATCACCTTTGCCGTTCTTAGAAAGTACACAGAGAGATAGAAACAGATGTGACTTTTATGATCACACTCCTGGGAGACAAGCCTCATGGCTGGAGGAGATGGCTCCAGCATAAGCCTTTAGAGCACCCTCTGATTCTACTCATTTCCCATAAAAATCCAGGTTCATTCTCTAGACAACCTCATTCCCTAAAGCTTGATTGATTTTCCCATAGTGAGTTTCAGGATTCTTATACATGTGACAGGGATTGGAAGATTTTTTCTTTTAAAAAAAATTGTAAAACCTATCCAGCTGCCTTCACTGAGGTGAATTTGGATAGGCATCCGTAACGCCTAAGGGTGATAGATGCACACGTAGAAGATGCGGGGAAAATCCTAACCTTGACACTGAACAGTTTGTGTGGCCTCCTGGGACATGTCTCACCTCTCCAAGCCTCAGTCTCTTTGTGTGTTAAATGAGGGTCTGTGACAAACCCATGCAAGGACATGGAGGAGCTCTGCTGAGTGGGCAGGCAGGGATGGGCTGAGATCTGCAGGACTGGAGGCAGCGGACAGCCCCAGCGAGCCACTCCCAGATTCATAGAGGTTTTGGAGAACATGAGGGGACTGGGATCGACAACCTCTGAAAACTGGCCGTCTCAGCCTCAGAGGGGAAGTACTGACATCTATTAAACATTAGGACTGGCAGCGATGCCAATCACTCTCATTTTCCTCTTTAAATGATCAACTACTTACAAATAGGCAACTTCGTTTGGAAATTGCATCATATTCTGTTTAACTGTGGTTCAAAATGTACATTCTGGTATTAAAGACCGGATTTGTAATTCCAAGCTCTAATGCAGCATGAGGAATGAATGGCTAGGGATCAGCCAGTGGAGTAATTTTGACGAACAACAGTTCTTGTTCTAAGGGCAAGGACCTAAGGGGAAAACCATCCTTCTGATTGGGGTGAAATCATTCAGAGAGGTGAACTCTGCAGCCCTATGGGCTCTCTGAGGGACTGGGAGGCTTCTATTGTCAGACTGCCCAAGAAAAAGGAGGTGATCCCAGCAAGAGAAATGAGACACAGAGACAATGTCTCCTCCTCTCTCATATATATATATATATGTGTGTGTGTGTGTGTGTGTGTGTGTGTGTGTGTGTGTGTGTGTGTGTGAATATATGCAGGTATTTGTACATGCACATACATGTACATGTAATTAATATGGGGAGATATACATAAATATACATGTATCATTTATTTAGCACTTTAAGGTTCAAAAAGGGCTTTACAAATATTCTCTCATTTTACCCTCACAACAAACCTAGGAGGCACATCCTATCGTCAAATTCACTTTACAGTTGAGGAAAATGAGAAGTGACAGACAGAAGTGAAGGGACACACAGCTAGTAAGTGTCTGTGGTTGGATTAGAACTCAGGTCCTCTTGACTCCAAGTCTAGCACACATTAGTGCAATAGCTGCATTCCTGGCAGCCCTGAAATATCTTTCCAGAGTCTTACAAATTTGATTGATTAAAGGCTTTAATCTGGAAAGGAAGAATGAAAAAAATGTTTATACATGTATATACATGTGTGTGTGTGCACATATGGGGAGACAGAAAAAGGAGGGGGGGGAGAGAGAGAGAGAGAGAGAGAGAGAGAGAGAGAGAGAGAGAGAGAGAGGAGGGAGAGAGAGGAGAGGGAGAGACAGACAGAGAGAGAGAGAGAGAGAGAGACGTTACACTGTAGAAAGAACAACAGTCAATAACATTCAGAGAGCAAACTATGGAAAGAAACCAGTAATTATTTTTTAACTGATGGCTTTATATTGTTATGCAGAAATGCATAAAGTATTGGTAACAACTAAGATGATCATAACGCAAGGAAGACGATGAATTATTAAAATGGATAAGAATAGATAGTGTGTATATTTATGTATATGTGTGTATGTATCTATGTGTATACACACACACACACACATATATATATATATATATATATATACATAGGTACACACACACAGAACAGATGAAAAGTGATCTGAAACGGGAAGGTGTTAGTACCTGGGGAGGGGCTGGTACAGAGCAGAAAGGGCCTCCTGCAGAAAATGAGCTTTGAATCAAATCTTGAAGCAAGCCAGGGGAACTAAGAGCTTAGAGGTGAAGGGATAGAGCATTCCAGTCCTGGAGGACAGCTGGGGCAAATAGATGGAGGTGAGAGATGGAGTACCATGTGCAGAGGATAGCAATTGGGCCAATGCAGCTGGTTTATAAAGTGTGCAAAAGGGAGAAGACTTGGGAAGGGAGGGAGGGGCCTCATTGTGGAGGGCTTAGAATTAGTCAAATTAATTAGCTATGTTAGGCAGCAACAGTGTTGAGCATTGTGGGCCAAATGAAAAAATCGGGGAAAATGAAAACCCTCCTTCTGGATGAGACAAAGTCCATCACAGGAAACAAGCTATAAGTTTTGAGAACTGGCAAAGTTGCTGACGATCCTCAGATTCAAGCACTAACAGACAGGGACTGGTAATAGCTAGGAGAAGTAGGAAAAAGAGTCAACTGGATTGAGGTGTTTGATTAAAAATCCCACATGAATTATCTGCCCATTTTTAAATGTTTGTTAATAACTATAATTGAGGCTCATTCAGGCTCATTAAAGACTTTAGGGAAAAAGAATAACTGAATGAAAATTGAGCGATCCCTTCAAGTTATCTCAGCCACGTGCGATTATGAAAAGCCCAGCTTGTTTTAGGATGGCCAGAAAAGGAGGAACACTCAACTTCCAGCAGCCGTGGGATCTGTTGCCCTCCCATGTGGGTCGAGGAACTAGAGCTCTTGGTGATCCTCTTAGGCCTTGTTCATAAACGTGCCTACAGATCTGAACCCTACCAAAAGAAACTTTGCTTTAGAGAGAAAGGTGAGATCAGAATAGCCTAGAAAGGAATCCCTGCTTTAGGAACCAGTGGACCTTTCTATCAAAAGTGATCCCTGATCCCTTAGGGAATACGCAGGGGCTACTTGGGTAGGGTACTTAACTGAAGGAGGAAAGGAGAAGGAAGGAGCCACAGAGGGTATAGAAGAGAGGGAGAGGGAAAACAGAGTGAACAGTGAGAGGAAACAAAGCCAGGAAAGCAAGAACAAAACCAACAAGAAAAGTAGGAAGAAGAAGACCAAGAGCAAGAAATATGAGAACAAGAAGAGCAAGAATGACAAGAACAACCAGAAGAACAAGAACAAGAACAACCAGAAGAACAAGAACAGCAAGAGCAAGAACAACCAGAAGAACAAGAGCAAGAATAACAAGAAGAGCAAGAATGACAAGAACAACCAGAAGAACAAGAACAGCAAGAACAAGAACAACCAGAAGAACAACAAGAACAAGACAAATAAGGACAAGACCAAGAACAATAAGAACAAAACCAACCAGAAGAACAAGAGCAAGAACAACCAGAAGAACAAGAGCAAGAATAACAAGAAAAGCAAGAATGACAAGAACAAACAGAAGAACAAGAACAGGACAAATAAGGACAAGATCAAGAACAACAAGGATGAGACCAAGAACAACAAGAACAAGAGCAACGAGAAGAACAAGAGCAACAACAACCAGAAGAACAACAAGAACAAGACAAATAAGGACAAGACCAAGAACAACAAGAGCAAGTACAACTAGAACAACAAGAGCAAGAATAACAAGAAGAGCAAGAGTGACAAGAACAACCAGAAGAACAAGAACAGCAAGAACAAGAACAAGCAGAAGAACAACAAGAACAAGACAGATAAAGACAAGACCAAGAACAACAAGAGCACGGACAACTAGAACAACAAGAGCAAGAATAACAAGAAGAGCAAGAGTGACAAGAACAACCAGAAGAACAAGAACAAGAACAACCAGAAGAACAAGAACAGCAAGAACAAGAACAACCAGAAGGACAAGAGCAAGAATAACAAGAAGAGCAAGAGTGACAAGAACAACCAGAAGAACAAGAACAGCAAGAACAAGAACAACCAGAAGAACAACAAGAACAAGACAAATAAGGACAAGACCAAGAACAATAAGAACAAAACCAACCAGAAGAACAAGAGCAAGAACAACCAGAAGAACAAGAGCAAGAATAACAAGAAAAGCAAGAATGACAAGAACAAACAGAAGAACAAGAACAGGACAAATAAGGACAAGATCAAGAACAACAAGGATGAGACCAAGAACAACAAGAACAAGAGCAACGAGAAGAACAAGAGCAAGAACAACCAGAAGAACAACAAGAACAAGACAAATAAGGACAAGACCAAGAACAACAAGAGCAAGGACAACTAGAACAACAAGAGCAAGAATAACAAGAAGAGCAAGAGTGACAAGAACAACCAGAAGAACAAGAACAAGAACAACCAGAAGAACAAGAACAGCAAGAACAAGAACAACCAGAAGAACAAGAGCAAGAATAACAAGAAGAGCAAGAGTGACAAGAACAAACAGAAGAACAAGAACAGCAAGAACAAGAACAAGCAGAAGAACAACAAGAACAAGACAAATAAGGACAAGACCAAGAACAACAAGAGCAAGTACAACTAGAACAACAAGAGCAAGAATAACAAGAAGAGCAAGAGTGACAAGAACAACCAGAAGAACAAGAACAGCAAGAACAAGAACAAGCAGAAGAACAACAAGAACAAGACAAATAAGGACAAGACCAAGAACAACAAGAGCAAGTACAACTAGAACAACAAGAGCAAGAATAACAAGAAGAGCAAGAGTGACAAGAACAACCAGAAGAACAAGAACAGGACAAATAAGGACAAGATCAAGAACAACAAGAACAAGAGCAACGAGAAGAACAAGAGCAAGAACAACCAGAAGAACAACAAGAACAAGACAAATAAGGACAAGACCAAGAACACCAAGAGCAAGTACAACTAGAACAACAAGAGCAAGAATAACAAGAAGAGCAAGAGTGACAAGAACAACCAGAAGAACAAGAACAGGACAAATAAGGACAAGATCAAGAACAACAAGGATGAGACCAAGAACAACAAGAACAAGAGCAACGAGAAGAACAAGAGCAAGAACAACCAGAGGAACAACAAGAACAAGATAAATAAGGACAAGGCCAAGAACAACAAGAACAAAACCAACCAGAAGAACAAGAGCAAGAATAACAAGAAGAGCAAGAGTGACAAGAACAACCAGAAGAACAAGAACAGCAAGAACAAGAACAAGCAGAAGAACAACAAGAACAAGACAGATAAAGACAAGACCAAGAACAACAAGAGCAAGGACAACTAGAACAACAAGAGTAAGAATAACAAGAAGAGCAAGAGTGACAAGAACAACCAGAAGAACAAGAACAGCAAGAACAAGAACAACCAGAAGAACAACAAGAACAAGACAAATAAGGACAAGACCAAGAACAATAAGAACAAAACCAACCAGAAGAACAAGAGCAAGAATAACAAGAAAAGCAAGAATGACAAGAACAAACAGAAGAACAAGAACAGGACAAATAAGGACAAGATCAAGAACAACAAGGATGAGACCAAGAACAACAAGAACAAGAGCAACGAGAAGAACAAGAGCAACAACAACCAGAAGAACAACAAGAACAAGACAAATAAGGACAAGACCAAGAACAACAAGAGCAAGTACAACTAGAACAACAAGAGCAAGAATAACAAGAAGAGCAAGAGTGACAAGAACAACAAGAACAAGAACAAGCAGAAGAACAACAAGAACAAGACAAATAAGGACAAGACCAAGAACAACAAGAGCAAGGACAACTAGAACAACAAGAGTAAGAATAACAAGAAGAGCAAGAGTGACAAGAACAACCAGAAGAACAAGAACAGCAAGAACAAGAACAACCAGAAGAACAACAAGAACAAGACAAATAAGGACAAGACCAAGAACATTAAGAACAAAACCAACCAGAAGAACAAGAGCAAGAACAACCAGAAGAACAAGAGCAAGAATAACAAGAAAAGCAAGAATGACAAGAACAAACAGAAGAACAAGAACAAGACAAATAAGGACAAGATCAAGAACAACAAGGATGAGACCAAGAACAACAAGAACAAGAGCAACGAGAAGAACAAGAGCAAGAACAACCAGAAGAACAAGAGCAAGAATAACAAGAAGAGCAAGAATGACAAGAACAACCAGAAGAACAAGAAAAAGAACAACAAGAACAAGACAAATAAAGACAAGACCAAGAACAACAAGAGCAAGGACAACTAGAAGGCCAAGAGCAAGAAATATGAGAACAAGAAGAACAAGAATGACAAGAACAACCAGAAGAACAAGAACAAGAACGACCAGAAGAACAACAAGAACAAGACAAATAAAGACAAGACCAAGAACAATAAGGATGAGACCAAGAACAACAAGAACAAGAGCAAGCAGAAGAACAAGAGCAACTAGAAGAACAAGAATGACAAGAACAACCAGAAGAACAAGAACAAGAACGACCAGAAGAACAACAAGAACAAGACAAATAAAGACAAGACCAAGAACAATAAGGATGAGACCAAGAACAACAAGAACAAGAGCAAGCAGAAGAACAAGAGCAACTAGAAGAACAAGAATGACAAGAACAACCAGAAGAACAAGAACAAGAACAACCAGAAGAACAACAAGAACAAGACAAGGGCAAGAACAATAAGAATAAGACCAAGAACAACAAGAACAAGAGCAATGAGAAGAACAAGAGCAAGAACAACCAGAAGAACAACAAGAACAAGACAAATAAGGACAAGACCAAGAACATTAAGAATAAGACCAAGAACAAGAAGAACAAGAGCAAGAACAACAAGACCAAGACATAAAAGGACAAGACCAAGAATAATAAGAATAAGACCCAAAACAAGAGGAAAAAGAAGAAGACAAACAACTAGAAGAACAAGAACAAGAAATACAAGAACATGAAGAATAAGAGCAAGGACAAGAATGACCAGAAGAACAAAAATAAGAAAAACAAGAACAAGAAGAGTAAGGACAAGACCAAGAACAATAAGAATAAGACCAAGAGCAACAAGAATAAGACCAAGAACAATAAAAAGAACAAGAAAAAGATCAAGAACCAGACCAAGAAGAACAAGACTAAGAACAATCAAAAGAATAAGACCAAGAACAATAAGAATAAAGCCAATATGAACAAGACCATCCAGAATAATAAGAACAAAACCAAGAAAAATGAGATCAAAACTAATAAGAGTACAAACAAGAATAAGAACAATAACAACCACAAGAACAACCAAAACATTCACTGAAGAGAACAACTCCTTAAAAAGCAAAATTGGCCAAATAGAAAAGGAGGTACAGGAGCTCAATGAAGAAAATAATTCCTTAAAAGTTAGCATTGGGAAGGTAAGAGATAATCACTCCATGAGACATCAAGAAGGAATAAAATAAAATCAAAAGAATGAAAAGTAACAGAAAATGTGAAATATCTTTTTGGGAAAACAAAATAGATCAAGGACAAATAATTTAAGAATTGTTGAACTACCTGAAAGTCATGATCAAGAGAAGAGCCGAGATATCATCTTTCAAAAAATTAACAGGAAAACTGCCTTAATATTCTAGAACCAAAGTATAAAATAGAAATTGAAAGAATCCACTGATCACCTCCTAAAAGAGATCCCAGGAATATTATAGCAAAATTCCAGAGCTCCCAGGTAGAGGAAGAAAATATTGCAAGCAGCCAGAAAGAAACAATTCAAATATCATGGAGCCACAGTAAATATCACACAGGATTTAGCAGCTTCTACATTAAAGGATCAGAGGGTTTGGAATATGATATGCTAGAGGGCAAAGGAGCTAGGACTACAACTGAGAATAGCCTACCCAGCAAAACTGAGTATAATCTTTCAGAGGAAAGAATGGATATTCAATGAAATAGAGAATTTTTAAGCATTCCTGTTAGAAAGACCAAAGCTGAATAGAAAACTTAACTTTAAACTATAAGATTCAAGAGAAACATAAAAAAAGTAAAAAGGAATGAGAATCATAAGGAATTCAATAAAGTTAAAAAGTTTACATTCTACATGGAAAGATTATACTTGTAACTCCTAAGAATTTTTTCATTACTAGGGCCATTAGAAGGAGTATATGTAGACAAAAGGCATAAGTGTGAGTTGAATATGATGAGATGATATCTAAAAAAACTATTGAGGTACAAAAGAGGAATGCACTGGGAGAAGGGGAAAGGGAGAGAGGTAGAACAGGGTAAATTATCTCATATAAAAGAGGTACAAAAGAGCTTTTACAATGGAGGGAAAGATGGAGAAAGTGGTAGAGAGCACTTGAACCTTGCTTTCAAAGGAAATGGCTCAAAGAGGGATTAACAAACATATGCAGTTGGGTATATAAATCTATCTTATCCTACAGGAAAGTAGGAGGGAATGGGATTGGGAGTGGTGCTGATAGAAGGGAAGGCAGATTGGGGAAGGTGGTAGTCAGAAGCAAAACACTTTTGAAAATAGACAGGGTGAAGGAAAGAGGGAGTAGGGTAAACAAGAGACGGAATGTTATGGAGGGAAATACAATTAGTAATCAAAACTGGGAAAAATTATATGTTTCTCTGATAAAGGCCTCATTTCTAAAATATATAGATACCTAAGTAACATTTATAAAAATAAGAGCCATTCCCAAACTGATAAATGGTCAAAGGATGTGAACAGGCAGTTTTCAGGCAAAGTAATAAAAGATATCTAGTCATATGAAAAATATTCTAAATTATTATTGAGCAAAGAAATGCAAATTAAAACAATTCTGAGATACCACCCCATACTTATCAGATATACTAATATGAAAAAAGGAAAATGACAAATGTTGGAAGAGATGTGGGAAAATTAAAACATTGGAACTGTGAATTGATTCAACTATTCTGTACAGCAATTTGAGACTATGCCCAAAGGGCTACAAAACCATGTATACCCTTTAACCCAGCAATACCACTACTAGGTCTGTATCCCAAGAAAATAAAAATCAAAAAGGAAAAGGAAATTGAGGGGATGCCCATCAATTGGAAAATGGATGAACAAGTTATGATGTATGACTGTGATGGAATACTATTGTGCTATAAGAAATGACAAAGCAGGATGCTCTCAGAAAAACCTGGAAAGACTTACATGAACTGATGCAAAGGGAAATGAGTAGAATAAGGAAACCACTGTACACAATAACATCAATATTGTATCTTGATCAATTGTGAACAACTTAGCTACTCTCAGCAATACAATGATCCAGGAGAATTCCAAAGGACTTATGATGAAAGTGCTATCCACCTTCAGAGAAAAAAAAATGATGGCATCTGGAGAGTGGAGATCAAAGCATAGTTTTTTTTTTAATTTCCTTTATTTTTCTTTTTTTGGTCTGCATTTTCTTTCACAACATTACTACTATGGAAATATGTTTTGCATGACTGCACGTGTATAACCCTTACCAAATTGCTTGCCTTCTCAATGAAGAGAGATAGAAAGGAGGGTGGGAAAAAATTAAGAACTCAACACTTTTAAAAATGAATGTTTAAAATTATTTTTAATATGTAATTGGGGAAAAAATAAAATATTAAATAAATATTTTTTTCAAAAGGAACAACATAAACACGACCAAGAACAACCAGAAGAACAAGAACAAGAAGAAAAAAGCTAGGAAGAGAAGGAAAAGGAAGAGGCAGAGAAAGAAAGAAAGCCACGAGGAAGGGAAGAGAGAGGGAGCATTTACTCACAAAGACAAAGCTGAGAGCTAGCTGAAGAGATTTGTGAGGAGACATAGACAAGGATCGCCTATGGCCAGAAAGTGAAGCTAAAATAGACCCCACAGGGCCCACATCAACCACATACCACAGCTACCCCAAGTACCGATGTACCAATGTTCCAAAGTCAGTGTCTATGTCAAAACGAATAGAATCACTTCTCCTCAATCTCTTGGTCCTGCATCCTGGATCTTGAGGTCCATTTCTTCCTGAACTTTAAAGTATCACCCTCCAGCACAACGAAGTCAGTGCTTCATGCCATTTTCCATCTGATTATTTAAGGGTTTTGTTAGCCTCGGTAGTAGTTGACTGCCAAGCCACGTTGCCCTTGAATAGACACAATTAGCACCCAGGACAGTGACAGTGTTATCAATTAACTCAAGTGATAACCAATCAATCAACAGGTATTTATTAAGTGCCTGCTATGTTTGCCAGGCATTGGGGGACAGAAGAAAGCTGCTGACCTGACGCTACAGTAATACATGACGCATATTTAGGTAAGTTTCCTCCTTATGTAACTCTCATTTGACTCTTTAATAAGGGGCAAAACAAGATTCCATGCTTTCCAGATGACCTTCACAGAGTACAAGAATCCAGCGAAGCTCTAAATGCTAATATAGGGCTAAAGCATCTTATCCTTTGTTCTCTAATTATTGCAATTAAATTTGGCTGAGCACATTTTTAACTTCTTTATAAGGCTCAAATGGTCCTTGGAAACAATAAATGGGCTACTTAACTGTAGAAGCCTAACATTTAAGTGCTATGACCCAGTGGCAGCTAGGTAGCTCTGCAATTAGAGGGCTGGACCTGGAATCAGAAAGTTCAAATACAGCCTCAGACACTTCCTAGCTGTGTGACCTTGGGCAAGTGGCTCTCTGCCTCAGTTCCCTCATCCGTAAAATGGGGATAATAAAAGCCTCTTATGCTTTTATTCAGACTACAAACACCCTGGCTTGTTTGGGGTTTTGACTACACCAGCTAGACTGTCAGGGTTCAGTAAATAGTAATAAAACAAGTCATCTTGGACACCATGGCTTAATTGCAAAGACTGCAGAGCCCTCCCTTTTGGAATCCTCTTAGTAATATCAATTATTCTATTAACTTTACAAACGTGTAATGGAAAAACACACACACATAGCTTTGAAACAGACTTTCAAAGATCTGTTTTTCATATAAATCTCTTTCACAATCATGGAAAAAGCCAATAGATGAGAAAAACAAACTTGTATCCTGCAAGTTATTTATAATCAAACATGAAATTACTTTAGAAGTTGACACAGCTCTGAGATTTTGTGAATTTATTGGGACATTTTTGATGAATGGAATGTAATACTTGCTAAAGTATGGGTCCAATCAGCAGAGCAGCTTCATGGCTTCCACATCCAAATACCTCAGAGGTTCCTTCTGCTTCTGCTCCTCTTGGCAACACCTGTATCGTAACCATCCATATATGGCCATAGCTTCAACATCATGATTTATCTTACATTTATAGGATGCATGGAGATTTGGCAAAGCCACCTCTGCAGCTAAAAGTCAATGAACGTGTCAGTCTTGATTCTAATGATGAAATGCCAGACTTACAATAGAACCTAAGTACTTAACTACAAGCTTTCACCTCTAGGCACACACCACCCACCTGGGGCGCACTACCTCCTCATTCCCAGCTTCATTATAGGATACACAGTATAATAGATCAAGCACTGGCCTTGGGAGTCCGAAAGTCCCAGGTTCAAATCCAGCTAATACCCAACCCTGGGACATTCCCTCCATCTGTTCCCTCTGTTCCTACTGCCAAGTGGATGGGCACAGCTGGAAAAAATCACAAGACTGCCCCCCTCCATGTGTCCATGACAAAGTCATGTTATTCTGCCCCAGCTGGACCCTTCCTGCAGTACAACACTTCCTTTTGTCTGGATGACTCTGTTCTTTTCCCTTGGTCAGTCAGTCAACAAACATCCATTAAGCACTTAACATGGGCCAGATTCTGCTCCGTGAGCTGGGGGTATGAAACAAACATAGAATTCTTGCCCTCCAGAGGTTCCCACTCTGAGGCAAGAGAGAACACATAGACAAGTGTTAAAAAAGCAAAGCAGATGAAAGAGAAATAGAGTGGCCCATGAATGAAGTGAAGAGATGTGGGTTCAAATTCTGCCTCAGGTGCTTACTAGCTCTGTGCCTGTGTCACTGAATCTCTGAGCCTCAGTAGAAAGCGGTGGTTGGAATTGATGATTTATTCAATCTTTTTCAGCTCTACATCTATGACCCTCTGAAGGTAACTCAAAAGGGAAGGCACTAACAGCTGGGAAATTTGGGAAAGGCCTCCTACAGAAGGTGGTATTTGAACTGAGTCTCTCCTGAATGCATTCCTGCCTTCTTTGTTTTTTAGCTGATGAGCTCTCCTCCGAAAGGTATGGGACTAAGGCCATCCGATGGGAACCTCCTCCACTCCCCAGAGGGTGAGGTGGCCTTCCTCCTTTGCCTGTGACACCACCCTCGCCCCCATCTCCTTCACAGCCTCAGCCCATCAGATACTCTCTTTGCCATCTCCCTGGCTTTCCAGCCATGGCTTCAATCCATCATTCAGTGCTCTGCTTTCCTTTTTCACCAAACTTCTAGAAAGAGCCATCTTCATTGGCCACCTCCACTGGCTGCCTCTACTCCCTCGCTTCCCTCTCACTCATTAAATCACTGAAATGTGGCTCCTAGACCTTCCTGTCCACGAGATCACTACACGTGTCTTCCTGGCTTTTGTCCATTTCCCACTTTCCATGACCCCTCTGGAGTAGTTGACACCAGTGACTCAATTGCTGCCAAAATAAAACATAACCTCCTCAGCCTGCCATTGAAAGCCCTACACAATCTGGCTCCTGCCTATTTCCCAACCTCCCCCACCCCGCCTCTTGCAGTCTATGTTATAATCCAACTGGCTCATCAGTAATTCCTCAGAATTACATCTCATCTCCTGTCTCCTTCCCTTTGCTTAGATGGTCCCCAGTGGCTGGAATGTCTCCTCCCCTCCCTTCCACCTCATATAACCCTGAGCTTCCTTCAAAGGCCAGTTCAGGTTCTATTTGCTACATGAGGCCTTTCTTGGGTTCAGGCATTATTATCGCTCTCTTTAAAATGACTTTGTGTTTCCTTGTTTTCACTTATTTTTATCTATTTCTCCTCCCCCCCAAAGGATGGAAGCTTCTTGAGGTCAGGAGCTACTTTGTTCTCGTCTTTATCCATGTCTCACCAACCTTGCTTAATGCCTATTGTGGCCCTTAATGAAAGTTTAGTGATTGGATTTAATTAAGGAATCCCTAGTCCTTGAACCTCTCCCTCTCCCAGCTCCCATGACACTGATTTCTCCTCCATCTCTGAATACTCCCACTTCTCTCTCTCAATGCCATTGGCTCTTCATTCCCCTCTCACTCCTTCAACTTGGGCATCCTCCAAGCCTCTGTCCTTGGCTCTCTCCTCCTTTCTCTATACTCTCTCCCTTGGCAATCCTATTCATTCCCATGGCTTCAATTATCACCTCTAGGCAGATGACTCTCAGATCTACATTTCCAACCCCAACCTCTCCCCAGAGCGCCAACCCTGCCTTTCCAATGGCCTGCCAAATAACTCCACATGGATGTCCTGCCAGCACGTCAAACTCACTATATCCACAGTGGATTTCCCCATCTTTCCCCTCACTTCTCTATTTCTCTTGATAGCGCCACCACATTTCCAAGTGCCCAAGCTTGAAACTTCTGAGGAATCTTGGATGCTTTGCTCTCTCTCATCTCCCACATCCGAACAGCTGTCACACCTTGTCAGCCCTACATCTGTAATTCCTCATCTATCCATCCCCTTCTTTCCATTGACATAGCAACCACACTAGTTCAAGCTCTCATTACCTCCCACCTGAACTATTGTCAAAGACTCATCCCACCTGGTCCTCTTTCTTCTACTCTCTCCCCCTACGAACCATGCTTCATACATTTCTCCCTGAGCAACCATTCCAATCATGCCATTTCTCTCTCCTAATAGCAACAACAACACAAACAAGCACCTTCAGTGTTTTCCCATTGCCTACTGAATAGAATATAAACTTATCTTGTAGTTCGAGGCTCTCTGCAGTCTGACTCTAAGCTATCTTTCCAGCCTTGTCTTACACTGTTCCCTTCACACACTCTATGTTGTAGCAAAACTGAACTATTTACAACTCCCTTTTCTTATGACCTCTCATGATCTCAATGCCAAGAGTGAACTCCTTCCCCCCAACAAATCCCTTCCCTCAAGACCTAACTCCCATGACATTCCCTCCATAAAGCCTTTTCATATCCCTTCAGGGAAAAGGTCGCTTAATATTTTCTCTCTTTCTCTCCTTTGCACAGATCACTTTTTCACATATCATTCTTATGTACTCTGAAATTAATTGAGTTGCGTTGAATCTCTCCTATCAGACTATAAGCTCCCTGGGAACAGGGATTATGTTTTCTTTCTTCTTTGTGCTTCTAACAACTAGCAAATGTATCTTGTCCATAAAATATCCTTTGTAAATTATGAAATCAATTATTTTGTCTTAAATTCTAGTTTCCTTCTAAAGCACAACCAAGTGTGGCTTGATGTCTGGAAACTTTCAGGAAGGGCCTTACATCCTGAGAGAACTGACCTCTGGTCTTGGCAAAAGACCCTCACAATCAACACCTAGGTCAAGATTCCTGAAAGACAGAACACCACAGAGAAGGGAAAAAGGAGACTGATTCTTTGTATAATGGTGGACGAAAGAGCCTAGAATATAACTTGGCAATATATAGAAATGCTCATGATTTCTGTGGGCTTGTTTTGTATCTTGCAGGGGTAGAATTTGGAATTCAAAACTTTTATTAAATTTTTAAAAAATTGTTTTAACATGTAGTTGGGGAAAAAATAAAATATTATTTAAAAGAATACAACAGGCTTTACAGAAGCTTCAGTAAAAGTCCAGAAAGTGGGTGTGCCCCATCAGTAAATCAATCACTGAAAATGCATTTATTAAGTACCTCTTATATACCAGGCTCTGAAAGCTCCTTGAGAGAAGAGATTGCTTTATTCTTGATATTTTTATCCTCAGTGCCTGGTACACAGCAGGTGTTTAATAAATGTTTGCTGATTTGTTGAACTATAAAAAAAGACAAAAATGAAACAGTCCTCCAGGAGTTTAAACTCTTATCTGTATACATCTATTCTACATAAAACAGAAGTAAAATAAATGCAGGGTAATTTCCAGGGTGATGAAAGGCACAATAGGGGTGAGAGCATCATAAAAGGAAAGCTTGGATCTCTCTTCCTCCTGAGGTTATTGCTCTGTAGGAAACTCTCAGCCCTCTACAGTCAGGAAGAAGTCAGATTCACAATTCCCTGAAGACAGATGCCCAGTCAATACAAGCCACAAATGGTCCTTCTCGTTCTGTGCTATCCACTCAGCCTGATGAGCCCATGGCTATGATTTCTAGAGAAATTGTTGCTAAAACATCCGGGCATTTCTCCCTCTTCTCGTTATGAACCTAGCCAAGATCCTTCAGCCTATTTTCCATAGGCATTTTTACCGGGTGGGAATGATTATGTTATTACCAGCTGGGACAAGAGCTATGAAGCCCTGTCCTATGCGTGCGTGTGCGTGGATGTGTGTGAGTGCCTGGATATGGAAGAGCATGAGGAGTGCTATTCAATAAAATTATAATACATGTGTAAACCTCTTTCCGTATTTACTGGTTTGTTGTAAGCTTCATCTCGAATGGGAAATAGACCATGTCTCCTTTATTGACTAACTAGGACCATGTGTTTTTGCAAGGGCACAGTCATTTGGAGGACTCCACAGTGATTTTCCTGAACCAAATTAATAACAGCGTTCCAAACTTATTTCCCCAGTGAAAACTGTTGGCTACTACCTTCATCCATGCAAGCAGCACACTGTCACCTAGAATTCAGGAAATCACTGTGAGACCAATGTCTATGCTGCCCCTGGAGAGAAGAGAAAGAACACCAACCAGGATTCTGTAAGTCAGAACCCCAGGAAAGCTCCAATTTAAGGGGTTTAGTTTGGGTAAGCAATGGAGTAGTAGTATTAGATCTCTTTTCAGAGGGGGGGAGGGGGAGAGGGAGAGATAGAGACAGAGAAAGGAAGACACAGAGAGAGAGAGAAAGAGAAAGACAGAGAAAGTGAAAAAGAAGCGGAAGTAGGGAAATACAGAAAGAGAGACAGAGAAAGAGAGACACAGAGACAGATACAGAGAGAATGAAAGAGAATGAGAAAAAGAATAGGGAGAGGAGAGGAGAGGAGAGGAGAGGAGAGGAGAGGAGAGGAGAGGAGAGGAGAGGAGAGGAGAGGAGAGGAGAAGAGAGGAGAGGACAGGAGAGGAGAGGAAAGGAGGGGAGGGGAGGGGAGGGGAGGGGGGTTAGAGAGAGAGGGAGAGGGAGAGAGAGAGAGAGAGAGAGAGAGAGAGAGAGAGAGAGAGAGAGAGAGAGAATTTTAGAGACAAGATGGATGGTTATTTATTGTAAAACTTGTCACCACTATCAGGTTTAGTATAATGAAAAGCGGGTGGACAATCCCTCCTCACAAGCCTTCTCTCAGGACAAATCCTAGCCTCGTCTGGGTCAGAGGGTGTGGATATCTCCAGAGGAAATGCTATCTCTCCTCCTTTCACACACCCACTCAGTGAGCAGCAGACCTTCCAATACCGTTTCTGGGCTGTGTCTACTGCACTCGTGGCATTGCTAACATAAAAGTGAAGCGGCTCAGTTGGCTTTGTTGTTTGGCGGATAAAAGGAAGGGGGTGAGGCACGTTTATTTTCTGCTCCAAATAGCCCTGAAAATATAGACCCATCTGATGGCTGAATATGTGGAGGCAGGGAAGGGAAAGGGGGAAGACACAAGGAGAAAGGTCTAGATCCTTCCCCCTACCCCAAGTCAAAGAAATCAGAAGCTGGTGCAACATGATTCCCATCACCCCATGATCCAGAAGGATCTCTCCAACCCTGCATCACCTCAAGCCTGAGCATCTCCCAACTGGAGGAGGCTTTTGCCAAGTGGGGAGAAAGGAGAACATCCATGAGGTCTGGGTGTGGATCCAAAGACCTGGCTTCTCTTGTAGGGAAGCAGCTAGCTCTCAGGATGTCACACCACATGAACAATTCCATGCTCCCTCCATGAGGCTGTGATTCATTTCACTGGGAGTGAATTTGTCTGTCTGCCGCAGGTGTATATCCTTCCCAAATTTTCATACTACTAGATCAAAACCTCAAGCACCCCTGGACTTTATCTAGTATGAGAATCCTGGTATGAAATGCCCTCCACTGGCTGCAGATAGCAACTTGTTTATGTGGTAGAACTGATGGTAGTCTTGGAGCTGGAAGGGAACTCAGCAGTCATTTAAGTGAACCCTTTCATTTTATAAGATGAGGATGCTGCATTGCAAGATTACATTTCAGTGGAAATACCGTGCAGTTTGGAGTCAGAAGACCTTGGTTCAAATCCCACATCTGACATTTACTACCGGCAAGGCACTTAACCTCTCCATTCTCAGTTTCCCCATTTGTAAAATGAGAGTTTGAACTAGATGGCCTCTGAAGTCCCTTCCAGCTCTATGGCACTGAGTGACTGACCCCAGGTCACCAAGGTTGTGACAGAGCTAGAATGTGAATCCGGGACCCAGTGCTCTCCCTTTCCTCCATAACATATTACCAGTCTTATTAGAGAGTTAGTTACCTGCGATTCAGAGTCATAACTTAATCAAAGTTCTCAAAGCCAGTACATGTCCAAAGTGGGAAGTGAACCCATATCTTCCTAACATCAAGAGGTTCTCTCCACCACACTGCCTCCCTGGACACAGTGGAAAGAGTGTTAACACTGGAGTCTGAGGACTTGAGTTCAGATTTTGCCTGTGTGACCTTGGGTGGGTCCCCTAACATCACAGATTGTGTGCCAGAAAGGGCCTCAGAGGCTGTCCAGTACAACGCCTTCATTTAGCAAATGAGAATATCAAGGGCCAGTGAGGGCAAGTGACTTTCTCATGCAAGTCACATCCAAGCAAACATCAGTGGTGGGACTGGAACCCAGGCCCTCTGATTGCAAATAAAACGCTCTCTTCCAGATGACCATAATTACCTCTCTGGGCCTCAATTTCCTCAACTACAAAATAAAATAGATAGATTAAACCAGCTCCCCTCCATCTTTAAATCCATGATTCTATGGTCTTAGAAATGTACCTCTACGGAGCTAGTTAAAATACTGGTATTTCCTTTAAAGACAGTTGGAAAGCTTACAATTGTTTACAGAAGGCAGTAAAAATGTGTGAGATGTAGCTCTCATTTGGGGATTTCAGTTCCATTTAGTAATTCCAATTAAAACATGCTCTTCATTCCACAGCATGCCATCTCTGTCCATGAAAATCTTCCTTCTGCTGTTTCCTGATATAACTTTTTTCTTAAATGACAGCTCGATTCACAGAAGGAATCTCCATCCTCCTGCTGGGGTCAGCAGCAACAAAAGGGTTAATGGTCCCATCCAGCAGATAAACTTTTGCAGGTTTCCATCTGAAAGTTATAACGTAACCTTTTATTCTGTGTGCCGTTGGTACGGAAGATTTTTTTCAAGCAGGATTCTCAAAACTGCAAGATGTTAACCAGATGTACAGTGGAGTCTTCCAGGTTCAGACCAGGAGGAGTCTGCTTTCAGTCTGTGTGTTGTAGCCTAGCTTTTTTTTTAACTTTATCAAATCTTCAGCTATGGAGCCATCTTTTGCTAAAGCGCGCGCGCGCACGTGTGTGTGTGTGTGTGTGTGTGTGTGTGTGTGTGTGTGTGTGTGTTTAGCCACATAGCTAGTTGGAAGTACCAGGTCCTCAAATGCTGTTCTTTTCCAAAGTCAATGTGGGATATTAATTTAAACTGTGCTATTTAAGAATGCATTTCATGCAGGGGAAATCTCCCTCTGCCTCCCGAGCAGGTGTTGGCAATCCAGTCCCAGATGCTTAGATGTGTAAACAGCCACGGAAGAACTGGAGAAAAGGGTAGAGATGGAAAAAAGAGGGAAGGCGTAAATGAAAGCCAACCCCAAGAAACTCCCACCCACACCCTTCTTCCACTGAATGCCATTTTAATGCCACTTTCCCCATCAGTGGACTCCTCATGTGAACCACTTCTTACCAATCTCAGAAAGGCCTGGATTTATCTTGGGGTCCCATCTCTAGAGCTGGAGATCATCTCAGAGATCATCTATTCCAACCCCTTGGTTTTACAGGCGAGGAAACTGAGTCCCAAGGAAGTGAGGCTCATTGAATTATAAGATCAGACTTGGCAGGGACCTCAGAGATCATTTAATCTAACTGCTTCCTTCTACAGATAATGAAAAAGAGACCCAAGAGGCTGTGATCTGCCCATGGTTTCATGGTTAGTATCCGAGATGGGATTTGAAGCGGGGGACTGTAACTCCAGAGTCGAGTGTTCACCCATGTGCACAGTGCCTGGAACACAACAAGGGCTTACTAAATGCTCATTAACTTGACTTGAGGACTTTCTACTGAAGCACATTGTTCCCTAACGGCCTCAAGTATTTCCTAGCTCTGTGACCCTGAACAACTGGTTGGAGTCTTTTTGAGACTCAGCCTTGTTCCCTGTAAAATCAGAGTAAGTAATAGTAGCACCTTCATAGGCCATTATGAGGATCAGATGAGATAGTGGATATCAAATACTTTGCAAGGGTTAAAAGTGCTCTATATAGGGCCCCTAGGTGGTGCAGTGGATAGAACACTGGACCTGGAGTCAGGAAGTCCTGAGTTCAAATGTGGCCTCAGATTCTTAGAGGCTGGGTGACTCCGGGAAAGTCACTTAACTGCGTTTGCCTCAGTTTCTTCATCTGGAAAATGAGCTGGAGAAGGAAATGACAAACCGCTCCAGTATCTTTGCCAAGAAAATCCTAAATGGGGTCATACAGGGTTGAACACGACTGAAATAACCGAACAACAAAACAAAGTGTTCCAGAAATGGGAATTATTTTTATCCTTATCATCATATTTATGATCATCTTCATTGTTTTATCTCAAAACTTACTTTATAAATGTAAAAGCATCTCCATGGCCTGGCCTCTGCATCTAATTGCTCCCTGCAGACCAACTGCTGCTCCAAAGTCTCAGAACAAGACTCTGGCATCATGAATGATACCTGATGGCCATGGCCAGAGTCCACTGGCTGGACAGCGATTTGGAATTCTCTGTGAGCGGCATAAACTGGGCCGTCGATCAGCCTAACGCAGCCTCCAGCCCCAGTTGCATCAGAAACAGACGGCTTGCTTTAGTATCAGCCCCGCAACTCAAAAGCCCATCCTGCCCCCTGCTCCCTCTCCCCATCAGCTTGTCACTTGAGGCATCCAAACATACAGCTCTCGTGCTGCTGAATGGTGTTTATAAATGTTTTCTCCTTCAGAGTTTGGCTCTGCGCCTGCTGGCCTCATGCTGGCAGAGCTTTTTGTCGTGTCTCATGTGCAACAGGGCCATGGGCTCAGGCCCTCACAGGCTGGGGCACTTTCCTCTGGATCACCTTTCCTGCAATTGTACCAATCTGTCAAGTGCTCACTAACCAGGGCCATCCTTGTTGACTTTCCAAGCCTCAGGACCCACCACCCTACCAGCTCCCTCTGTAGCTACCCCAGACTGAGTAAATATGGGATGTTGTTAGGGGATGACCTGGGGTAAGAAAGGCAGTGTAAGGCTGGGAGCCATGAGAACAAGATCTGAGCCCCCAGCCTTGTTCCTTTCAGTTCAGTTTCCATTCAGCAAACCTTTACTAAGCAGCTATTACATGCCAGGCACCATGCTAGGCACTGGGATACAGAAACCAATGTAACATCCCTGCCCTCTGGCAGCTTCCATTCTCCTGGGGACCTCCATGTACATAGATAAGGAAATACAAAGCAGCCAGTACTCCAAGGGATCTGTGAGCTCACCAATACTGATGTTCCTGCAGCAATCCAGAGCATGGATCAGGGTCTATCCTGAATGACTCTCATTGGCTGTTCCAGGCCACTCACCACCAGGTGACTTCTTCATGAGTAGAGCCCAGGAGCCACCCCACCTCCCCAGATGATGCAGAACCCTCTTCTTTTTCATCCACACTTTTTGGATGCCATTCTTGATTCCAATTTTCCTTCACAATTCCCTAAATTGCTTCCCCTGCATCCGCCCTGTAGGACCAAAGAAAACACATCTAATCCTTCTTCCAGATGACGGCCCTTGAACAGAGTTACCTTTTCCCACCTTGAGTGTTCTGTTCTCCAGGCTTGACATTCCCAATGCCTTCCACTGATATTGCCACACTATGAACTCAAGGCCCTTTTCCATCCTGGCTGTCCTCCTACAGACACTTTCCAACTCTTCATTATCTTTCTGAAACATTGATACTCAGACTGAACACTGAACTCCAGGCAGACACGTTCCCTATTCCAGGCACATGGCACAGTATAAGCAAAGTCAGGACAAGATTAGGGAGAGCCAGCCATCCAGTTTTTGTGATGTGATAAGCATGCAGAGTAAAGGAGCAACCAGAAAGATAGGGGAGTAGCAAATGGGGG
The DNA here is from genome assembly GCF_011100635.1 of Trichosurus vulpecula. Lineage (NCBI taxonomy): Eukaryota > Metazoa > Chordata > Mammalia > Diprotodontia > Phalangeridae > Trichosurus > Trichosurus vulpecula. The sequence goes on along the minus strand of NC_050581.1, from coordinate 199,512,010 downwards.
AAGACCTTAATATCAGCGGAGGCTGATGAAATAGGCCAGGCAGGGAGTTATGAGAGCTCATACAAAGATGGCGGCAGCCAAAAGACAAAGAAGGGAAGAGATGCCAGAGATGCCTTAGAGACCAAGTCAACAGAAGTTGTAACCAATTAAAAATGGAAAGGGAGAGAGGAGGCAGAGTCAAATCCAATCTCACAGTTTCAAACATGGGACTCTGGTGAATGGCGGTCCCTGACAAAAATGGAAAATCAGAAGATGATGATTTCAGTGAGAAAAGAGAAAAGTGTTTTCAGTATTTGGAGTTTGGGTTGGTAGCAGGACATTCAGGTGAAGAGGTCTGGTGGCTAACAGGAGACACTGGGCTGGTACTCAGGAGAGAGATCAGAGCTTGGGAGCTAGACTGGGGAGTCACAGCACTGAGAAGGAACAGAAGGAGTTGATGTCGGGGTTGGAGCAGTAACAGCTCCCATTCACACAGCAGTACAAGTTCTACAAAGCACTTTCCCTATACTGCTTCATCTATAGCCAAGTCACAACCTCTTTGAGTCTCAGTTTCTCCATCTTGCACCTTGATAGGGTCCATTTCAGATTCTGTCCATGGTATGATTAGCTAGAAAGACTCACAGTTAATTAAGAGATGGCACACAACTACAGAAACAGTGATGGAAGCCAAAAAGAGAAGACAAAAATGGAACACAAGAGAAATCCACAGTGGAACGCAACATAGACAATAATGGAACCTGCTCCATTCTGGATGTTCTTACTGCAGACCTAAAATCCCACTGTTCCTCCAAACCCTTGGCTAACAAGGATCCTAAAGCTCCTTCAAACGGAAACATTTTAGGAAGTGAGGGAAGGCTGTGATGCAGCCAGAGCCGACCCCACAGGATGCTCTAAGCCAAACTTCTAATATTGTTCCATATGGATCATAGGAGAAGAAGGATGTGGGAGTCGCCAAAGTCTTCTCCAGTGGCACCAAAGAGAACCTTGGTCCATTTTCCTCCTAGGGACTCACTCCTCTTGCCTGTTGATAAGGGTTGAGCCTCAATGGAAATTTTTAACTGACTCATAGAAAAAGAGACTGGGGCAGGGGGAGGGTAGCAGTGAGCTGGGGAGGAATTGTAGGTTTAAAAGGTTGAGGATTGTTTCCAAAGCTTATCATCAGTTACTGTTTCTTAGATTTCCCTATTGGTTATTTTCTCTGATAAGGAAAAAGTACTAAAAAGCATGAAAAATAATGTAATTAGTGATTTGATAACCCCACAATACAACACTCCTCTTGCCCTACCATGTTGAGGTCCATTAAGGAAATCCATTTAACACAAATAACTCATGGTAATTTACTACAGGATGTATAATTTAAAAAAAATATACCTTATTTTCAAAGAACCAAAAAAACCCCTCAGTTCCCTGGCTTATAATATAATTAAATGATTTAGAATTAACCCCAGGTTTCCTACCTTTCTAATGGGCTATTACAAAAGGCTGTGTCTCCTTCTGGATACAGAAATTATCCCTATCTGGTAGCTTCCTGTTTAGATCCTGGTTGATTGGAAGAATGATTTCTTGGTCATTTGAATTATATTAAATTCAATATTCTCAAAAGAAGACCTAGGTTCCTAGGCTGATACATTTACATTTTTTAAAAAACAGATCTTATAACCAAAGTTTAAAATTAATTATCCACTAAGAATTCTGTAACCACAGATTTTTTTAAATGCATTATTTAGTCAATGAAGTAGTCAAGTTTGAGATTTTTACATGTGTTCACATTTTTCCTCACTTACCATGAATAATGATATGTTTCTTATACCACCTACTGCATATTAGGTATCCAATTCAATACCCAAAATCATGGGTAAACAAAGGCATGGACCTGAAGGGTGAAAATAAAAGCTAGTGTATGAAGATTCATTTATGGCATTCAGGTGGTTTTAGAAATAACTCTGGGAATAAACAGAAAATCTGTGATTTTAACAGAGTGAAAATTACTCCTACTTTGCCAGTTGTGATCCTTGTGGGATTGCCCAGAGGTCAGAGGTGTGATCAGAACCCACGGCTTCTTGACTCCATGGCCAGCCCTGTCTGCACTAGGTCACACCGCCTCCAAAACACTTTTCCATTCTAGGCCCAGCAGATGCTCATCAAGAACCAAAAGGAGGAGCAGGCTTCCATCTCCAATAAAGTTTGCCTTCCCTCCCTTAGATCCATGGGCCGGATCCCACATGTAGGCTCAAGAGGGACTGAGGCTGGCTGGAAGTTGGAATGTCGATGGAATGATGGAATCCATGGCATCTCCTTCCCATTGGGACAGGGATCCAACACACCCCATCGCAGCAGTTCTCAAAGTGGGGTCTAGGAATCCCATTTCAGGGGGTGTGTGAGGCCAAAGTTGTTGTCATACTAACACTTAGGTGTTTTCATTTCTAATACAGCAAACATCACATGAACAAAATACCACATGAACGAAAGTCTCTTTTATATCTGTACCCCCAGCACAGTGCCTGGCACACAGTGGGCCCTCAGCAAATGTGTTTGGATTCATTAAACAATGACTGTGTACAAAGCACTGATCTCAGTACTGGAGATACAAAGACAGAAAGAAAACCACCCTGTCCCCAAGAGGCTTTCATTCTCCTGGGGGGATACCAACATGGAGATGTCTTAGTCGATACAAGATGACTCGAAGAACAAAGAAATCCTCAGTGGGGGAGCAGGAAGGGATTTGGGTAGGAGGGCTGTGGGCAGCTTAACCTTGAAGGAAGGAAGCCAATGGGCCAAGGGACTGAGGGGAGGAGGGAATGTATTCCAAATGTGGGGGCCACCCTCGCCAGCTCTTCTATCACATCCACATGGAGGCCAATATCTTGTACCCATCAAGGACACTTATAGTAGAGGCTCTCTCATGATCACCTTATGGATCTCGGACTTCCATAGCTCATTAGCCATTTTTATTCTATCATTTACAATCCAAAATCCATTATTCTTGTCAGCAAAAACAGGACCAGCATCCATGCTGAGGGTTCACTTTCCCTTAGTCATTGCACCCAAAGTAGCAGCCCGAGGCCATCTTTGAGCTTTCTCTTCTCCTCATTACAGCATAAAAACCATTTGAAAAAAACTTTTCCCTTGTACACCTCACTAGCCTCAGCTCACTCTGAGGTCGAGGACTCCTGCCCCTTCTTCCTGGGGAGAGACCTGCTCTTCTAGTCAGGCTTTGTTACCTGTCTTCCTATGCTCTTAAGTCTGTCACTGAATTCCCCATGAGTACACATTGGTGTCCTTTCAAAACGTTCTCTTCGTCAGATTTATTTCTGTCTTTGCTTTCAGGATTTAATTTTTGAGGGCAACCCATATCTCCTGGGTTGACTTTTCCTGGAGAACTGGAGGCCATGGGATCCTATTCATCTTTCCTCTGAATCCTTTGAAATCTGTTCTCCCAAAATCTAGGTAGAAGTCAGCCCATGTCCTGATTTCTTCTTCTTCCCTATCATGAATTCCAAGAATCCGCTAACTTCCCGGCTCCGAGGTTCCCATCAGCAAACTGCTCCTCCTTGTTGGTCAAAATAAAGCCCAAAGAAGTGGTTCCCAAAGTAGCTCAAAGTCCATCACTCCCTCCACCTTTTGAAGCATGAAATTAACTCCAAGGAAAGCCAAGGATTCACAAGCTGTTCTGCTTCTGACAGAAGGAGAGTTCCAGCAGATGTTCAGATAATCAGAGCTCTCCAGACAAACCATATGATACTTCCATGAACAGGCTTGTGCTCTTCTCCCTATGCTACTCACCCATTTCTTCCTTCCGCACAAGTGGTCTGTAGTGGATTCCCATGATAACACTGCTTGTCTTTCTTCCTACATCATCATACCTAAGATTCATTCCAGTCGCAAATCCAGTGATTCTTAAGATTAATTGGCAGTGTGGGGTTGTGAATAAGGCACCAAGCATGGAGCCAGGTAGCCCTGGGTTCAATTCAAATCCTCCCTCAGATAATTAGTAGGCATAAGGCCCTAGGAAAATCACTTAACTTTTGTGGGGCCTCAGTTTCCCTCATCTGTCAAATAAGAAGGTTGGACTCACCAGCCTTTAAAGTCTCTTCCATCTCTAAATCTCTCGTCCTACTCTCTCCTTGTGGAATACACAGAGGCTGCATAGTAAAAAGGGAACAGAAAACTATGAACTATTTATTGGTCAGTCAGTAAATATTTATTAAGCACTCACTGGCATGCATAGACTTGGGTTCTAATTTTTGTTCCACCATTATCTGAATTATCTGACCAAATTAGCCTGTAATAAATGTTGGCTTGATAATCAGTTTAACAGAGCCTCGGTTCCTTCATTCATTATAAAACAAAAAGAAGGAGTTGGAACAGATTTCCAAATCCCTTCCCAGAATGCCTGGACCCCTGATTTTAAGCCTGCCCTTTCAAGAGAAGACACAGAAGTCAAGCTATCTCCTCGCAATCTCCCCACACCACCCCACCATGAAAACTAGGGTGACAAACAGAGGACATGAGAAGAGCATTATTCGTTCATCCTCTAAAGCATCAGTGCATTTATGTATACTTATTAAGTGCCAATTGTATGCCAGGAAGCATGCTAGGTGATAGGGGAGATGGAAAGGGTTTTTAAAGAGTTCCACAGCTTCCTTGATGCTGAAAATCTATTTGGAAAGTCCAGCCATGGATCTAAAAAGAGAACTAGTCATGAAAAGTTGTCTATGTGCGGAGGAGTGGGTGTCGAGGTTAGAGGACCTGGATTTGGATCCCAGCTCTTCCTCTGGTGTCTTGTGACCCTGGGTCGTTGACCATCTGTGGGCCTCGGCTGATGCCCTTTAAAGTCACATGCCCATGACTGCTACAATCATATGAGGGCTACAGACAGAAAGAGCCGGAGAGGGCAAGTCCTCTGAGTTAGGGTGGTCAAGGATGGCTTTGTGGTAGCAGGACAGGCCACAAGGAAGTGTAAGACAATATCTGTAAAGCACTCAGCACAGTGGCTGGCATACTGTAGGCATTTAATTAATGCTTACAAAAGAAAAGTATTCCAACACCTAGAGATTCACTGTTTTTAATGTTTCCTCCTGGTGACTATATAAGCTAATTCCATCAGCACCCTGCCCATGAGGGGGCTGAGAGTCAGAGCTGATGGGACTTGCCCAAGGTCACATTAGGCAGTAGATAAAGGGAGGAAGGGAATAAGCATTTATGGAGCACCTACTACATGCCAGACAGTGTGCTAAGTGCTTTACAGATATTATCTCATCTGATCCTGGAAGACAGGTGCTGTTATATCATTCCCATTTTACAATTGAGGAAACTGAGGCAAGCAGAGGCTAAGTGACTTGCCCAGGGTCACACAACCAGTTATTGTCTGAAACTACATTTGAACTCCAGTCTTCTTGACTCCAAATTCAGAGTTCTTACCTACTACAACACCTAAGTGTCTCTGGACCTGGAATCAGGAAGCCGTGAGTTCAAATTCTGGCTCAGATACTTGCTAGCTATGTGACACTGGGAAAGTCATTGATTCTTTCAGCCTCAGTTTACTCATCTATAGAATGAAGACCATAACAGGACCTGCCTCACAGAGTTATCTTGATGATGGAGTGAGAAAACTCATGTAGCACTTTGTAAATCTTAAAGGTTCCGTACTACGTTCTGTTGTTGTTTCTGTTACACCTAGGTAATGTGAGCGCCAGGATTTCATTTTAATTTAGCAACATAAGAGACCATAGGAAGTCACCTAGTCCAACCCTTTTACGCCTGATGAAACAGGTTCAGTGATTTCAAAGGGCTTGTGGAAGATTGTCAAGGTAGAAAACATGTGAAGCTGCATTTGAATCCAGAGCTTCCTGCTTCCAGCTCCAGCCTTCCTTCCCGTCTGCCAACCGGGCACCTTTAAGGACCTAGAGAGGAATCTGCTACTCAGTTGGCCCTCCTGCTCCCTCCCAGAACCATCTGTTTCCAATGCCAGGCTCCCTTAAGCCCTTCATTTGTGAGCATCTGACATTTTTAAGCATGAATCACCCAGTGAACATATAAAATGGCTGACCTTGCTTTAGGGCACATTTTGTCACCGGGAGGATCTCAGAGAGAATTAAACCCACCCCCCTGGGAAAGCAGGCAAAGAGAGCCCGCCTGCCCTCCTGAGTGACACCGCCCGAAATAGAAATCATTTAAAACAGCTCACACCTTTTCTAAATTTCCTGCGCTGTGAATGACAGCAGGGTCCCCCTTTCAACACTCCCTCCCAGTCAACGTATACAGAAATTAACGATCCCCACATGCTCTGATTTGGTTGGTGTTTACTTTCCCATCAGTCATCAAAAATGGGGCACGTGGAAAAGGATGGGTCCTTCTGTGTTTGAGAGCAGGGGAAAGTCGGCAGAGAAATGCGAAGGCGCCGCGGAGGGAGCTGCCAAATTGGGAACTGTTTGAAAGGGGCTGGTGCCACCAAACAGTGCTCAAAGACCCATCAATCTGCACTCTTTTTATAAACTAACCTGCGAGGGAGGAGGGGGCTGCCACACAGCCCCTTCACACAGTTGCTGCCTTTGATTTGACAAAGAATTTCAAACTCTAGCTAATCACACACTCCCTTTTGGCACCGCAAGGGAAAGACTGTTTAGATCACAGAGACGCAGAAGAATGTAAGGGAAAGGTCCAAGAAGTTGAAACTTCCATCGCAGGGAAGCTAAAAGCCACATTGCTGGGATGGCGCCCAGTATGTTTGTTTCTAACTGATGCCATTTGCAATTCGAGCTAATGAAAGGAGAATGGCGGGGGAGGGGGAGGGGTGCAGGGGAAGAAGGAACACGATGGCTGAAGGAAATTAGCGTGGGATCCAAATGCCAGGATGCTGGACCCGAGCACGATCGTGACGTTGGCCTCTGGATCCCCCAGTGTCAAGAGAGAGTGCCTCCTTGGGAAAACTGGCAGAGCCTTAAAATAACAGAGAAATGCCAGCACTAACAGAGGTAGGGGTCAGCCATCCCTGGGAACATTCAAAGGCAGCGGAGTAATGAGAGCTGTCACCTGCTGACTGGCCACCGCTGCCTCAGAAAGCGGAGGATCAGGGTGTACAGCCAAAAGAGGATAGAGTTCCGAGTTGTAAAGGGTCTGTTTCTATTATAAAGGCAGACCTGATTCTTTTTTTTCTTGCTGATGTCCAATATCAAGCTGCAGGCTTTCAGGATAGAAGGGTACAGACAGTCCTCTTCCCTCACCCTTCATGCAGATCACAAGCACAAGAGGACAGAGTTAAATTAATGTCCAGAGATTGTGTGGCCTTATGAAATCGGTCAGGTCCCCAAATTTGCTGTTGAGTTCTTTTAGTCTTGGTCGACTCCCTGTGACTCCATTTGGGGTTTTCTTAGCAAAGATACTAGATTCTCCAGATCATTTTACAGATGAGGAAACTGAGGCAAACAGGGTGAAGTGACTTGCCCAGGGTCACACAGCCAGTAAGTGGCTAAGGCTACATTTGAACTCAGGTCTTCCTAACTCCAGGCCCAGAGCTCTACCCACTGTACCACCTAGTTGCCCAATATGGGGCATCAAAATACAAGGCCCAAAGAGGCACGGGCCTGGGGAAGTCTCAAAGAAAGATCCTTGACCATTCCAGGCCAAGTCACTGGGCTGCCTCTTTGGGGACCATCCACCCCACTTTGAGGACCTCTGCTCATGAGGATATGATCCCTTCACGAATCCACTTCACCATGTCATAGTTCTACAGAATGTTGACTCCAGAGTCAGGAAGACCTGAGTTCAGATTCCACTTCGGACATGGCAGCTTTGTGACCCTGAGTGAGTCATTTCTCCCCAGTCTGCCTCGGTTTCATAATCCGTAGAATGGATATTACACCATATCAGCACCTACCTCCCAGGATCGCAGGGAGGATCAAGCACTATATGAACGTTAGCTATTATTACCATTACGATTATCCTAGGTCAATTTTTTTCCTCTTTTGTGCCTCAGTGCCCTTATCTCTAAAGCAGGGAGAATAATACCTCCCATTCTTGCCTCCCAGAGTTGCTGCCAAGCTCTGGGAAAATGCAAACATTCAAGTGTTTTGTAAATGTCCCTTGTCATCCTCATCATCTCTGGCTTCTTTCTCATAAAGATTCAGAGTTGGAGTGGAATTATAGATGGACAAACTCAAGCTTAGTCTTTTCTTTATTGAGAATGCAAGGTCCTGAGAAGAAGCAATTGTTCCCTTCTTTGTCTTTCTATCTCCAGCCCTAGGCCCAAGGCTTGGCACCCATCAGGTGATCAGTAAATGACTGAGTCAGTCATTAAAACAGCCAACATTAAAACTGACCTACACACACTGCCTCAAAAACTGAACCGGCGGACCAAGAGTCCTCCCTACATCATGGCTTGCTTTGCTCCATTCCCAAGGGATCAGACTGGAAAAGAGATCCTTCCACACTCCCCTACCTAAAGGACAGACAGCATATGAACACTTAGCACCTGAGAATCTCATGGGGGTAGAATCAATTGAAGTAGTAGGTTAATAAACTAGAAACTGCATCCCCCAACAAAATCCCTATAAAAAGACCACCGTCCACATACTGCATCAAGAGGCTGTGGAGACTAGAGTCTACATGGGGTTGCTTTACTAAGAGCTACCAGGACATAGAGAAGAAACGTTTGCCTATGATCACACAGCTAAGAAGCAGAGATTTGAATTCAGGTCTTGTGAACCCATGCCCTGACATTATGATATACTGATTTTTCAGTTTAACTGCCCAAGTCAGACAGAGGTCTAAGTCTGGAGTGAGAAGGGGCCTCTGAGGTTCTCCAATCCACCTGGCCCATTTATAGAGGAAGCGGGGCTCCCCAGGGCTAGCAGTGCAGGAGCACTCACCTCCCAAGCCTGGACACGTGGCCTCCCCCTGAATGCAGCCCAAGACTTGGAGGGCTGGCTCACATCACACAGACCCATGTCCTTGTGTATCAAATGTCATCGTTCTCATTTGATTTGCATGGACCCCTAAGGTCCCTTTCATCTCTAAGTAGTGATTCTATGTTCAGGAATAATGACAGCCAACTCTAGAGCTTCCATACACTGCCTGATTTAATCCTCACAACAAGCTCTAATGTACAGACATTATTAACCCCATTGTACAGATCAGGAAACAAGACTTAGGTGATATAGGCACCAAGTGACGGGGTCACCAGATGAGCCAGGCCACTCCTGCTTCCTGGTCTAGTCGCTTTCTAATATGGCGTGCACCTTTCAGGGTCCAGAGATGAGCCAGCATTAGGCCTCCCCCAAAGAAACGAGGCTCAGCCACTGCTAGTAAAGATCCCAAAAGCCAGGAGTCTCATGGCCCCTCCAGTTAAATATTCCATTTCCTGGACTGGTTTTCCTCCTAGCCCTGAGGCCCAGCTTAGGGACCATTTCTTCCTGGGCATCCCCTCTACCCACTACCCTCCAACCCCAGAGAGCCTCAAGAAGCTAAAGGGACTTATTCAAGGTCCATTGATAGCTACTCATTGACAGAGTAAAGAAGAGAGCAGGGCAGCTAGGTGGTGACGTGGATAGAGTGCTGGGCCTGCAGTCAAGAAGACTCACTCACCTTCTGGAGTTCAAATCCAGCCTCAGACACTTAGTAGCTGTGTGACCCTGGGCAAGCCACTAACCCTGTTGCCTCAGTTTACTTATCTGTAAAATGAACTGGAGAAGGAAAGGGCAAGCCACTCCAGTATCTCTGCCCAAAAACCCACAAATAGGGTCACAAAGAGTCAGACGCGACTGAAACAACTCAACAGAGAACGAGAAAACCATTTGTTTTTCTTTGTATCCCCAGAATTAACATGGTACCTGACACATAGTAGGCATTTAGTAAATACTTACTGAGAGACTGAAGACAAAAATCAGGCTCCATGTTTAGGGTACTTTTGCACAATAGAAAACACTGATATTGCTGAGTATTTAAGAGACAATTGATGTCTAGAAAGGACTCTTGCTATATCCACCCATTTCAACAGAGGTGGGTGTCAGTCAACACCCACAAAGAATTCAAAGCCTCTCTCCTTTTTCTTACTGTTCCATTCTTGCCAGGTGCCAATGAAAAGTATAATTCCCCAGAGGTGGAGAAAGCAGGAGAAAATGAAGGGAACCCAGGCAGCTCCCAAATAACAACATGACAAAATGGCCATAGTGTCGTCCTTTGATACTTTGATGAAGTCGCGATCTCGGTGACTGGCAACTCCCTCCAACAATCCAAATTACACTCCCCAATCTACGTCACTTGCCCATGGCCTCCCAGTGTACAAGAGGATTTTCTTTCATCTTCTTGACAGGACATGGGCATCAACGAACTAAAGGCCGGTCCAGTGGTTACTTCTCACTTGTACGTTACGAGCGGCTTTTATTCTTTCCTGGTCCTCGTCTCTCTAAGGATTTCACTGATGCAGCTTCTCTTTCATGAGCCTCCCTTGGAAATGTTTGACAGCCTCCCCACACACACTGTGGGTGTCCACATTGGTCATCCTTTGGGTGATCTTCAACTTTAATCTTCAAAGAAAGTGATGTGGCCTTTCACAAATAAACTATAAATCTCCCAGCTTGAGTTGGTGTTGGGAAGATGTTGACAGGACTCAAAAACAAGGCATCCCCAAGTACAGAGAGTCGCCCTGCTTGGTTTCCATTTGCCCACCTCTTTGAAGGAAACAAAGAATTTCTGTGAAGAAGCGAAAGAGTTTTTTGGCCTGAATATATTCCAGGTTTGGTTCAAGTCCAACGTGACACTCCATCACCAATGCAAAATGTAGTTTTGAAAACATAAACTGCATATGTGTAGCCACCGTTGACGAATAAGGGTTTGGTTTTTTTAAAATAAATGTCTTTAGAAGTGGAATCTTCAGATGTTCTCAGTCACCAAAAATTCCAGAATCACTAAACAAAAAAAGATGAAAATGCCCATGTGTCTCTTCTTCATCAGTGAAGAGAAAATGAGGGATAACTTTACATGTTAAATTTACAAATGATGTTTAAAAGCAAAGCCTTTCTTAAGGGCTCATTTTTACAGCATTTAGAACATCTACAGCTGTTTGGGGGATCTCAGGGTGTCTTCATTCATTAACTTGAAACCCCTCATCTGTTATTTAAAGGTACTTTCAAAAAACAAAACAAATGTAGGAAGCAAGAGGTGGGTTTTTCCCCCATTAGTATAAACTCTGCTAGTGAAACTTTCAGGTTAAAAAAAAAGTGAATGCCCTCCAATTAGAGATGCAATGTTTTCAGAGCAAAGGTCATTATTGGACTTAAACCAAGGATAGAACATCTGTTCCAACACCCTCACTTTACAAATGAGTCCCAGAAACTTGTATCTTGTCCAAGGCCACATAGGTCCCTTAAGTAACCAAAGCTGTGATTCAAACCCCAGACTGATGCTTGTAAATCCCATGCTTTCCACTCCACCTGATGGATTCATTTACACCCAGAACTTCAAGACTAGAAAGGACCTCAGAGACGTATAGGTCCAACTCCTGACGAATTCCAGAAACTCACCTACGATAAGTCCTCAAAAGGGTCAATGAGCCTGGCAGCTTCTGATGCAGGCCCTTTCCTGTCTGGACATCTCTATTTCTAAGGTAGTTTGTCAGTCAATGAACAAGCATTTATTAAGCACTTACAGTATGCTAAGCAAGTCTGCCTCCTGAGGACCTCCACACTGCTCCAAGCTCTGGCCTCTGGAGTTAGGTCAAACAAGAGGAATTCCTACTTGTCTTAGTATCTTTGAAGATAGCTCCCCTGTGCCCTGCCCAGTCTTCTCTCCTGCCAGCTAAACACCCCCACTCACTTCAATGCTCTTAGTCCATTCGGTAACAAGACCCTTCCCCAGTCTTACAGTTACACTCATCTGGCCATGTCCTGAGTCACTCCCTTCTAAAATGTACCCCTGAACCGCTTCTCCTGAGCTAAACAAGCTATCCCAGAAGTGGAGTTGTCTGTCACCTCGCCGGCTGTTAGTCTCCGGGATTCAGTGATTGCAACCCAAGGATGGCTTCAGCAGTTCTGGCTGCCATGTCCCAGCCCCAATACCTCAGCTTTAGTTTAGTTGTGAGTCCACCAAGCATCTTTGGCTTTTTGGAACAAGTTACTTTGCAGCCACATCTCCCTCCCCATTATCAATATCTGAAATTGATTTTTTGATCCCGTGTAAGATTTTTCATTGACCTCTTTTATTTCACACAATTATTCACACAATTGCCTATTTTTTAGACACACGATGAGCCTGGTTTCTCAATCTTTAATTATTTTAAGAACAAAAGTCTCTCACATACTCCCTCTAGCACTGAGAGGGTTCACCTTTTTCACATCACAAACCCCTTTGGCCATCTGGTGAAGTCTATGGGCCCCTTCTCATGACCATTTTTTTAAAAATACATCTATGTAGGAAACTAATTATATTGAAATATAGTTATCAAAAAACATTACACCACTCTGTTAAACCCCACTACTGCATTAGAAAATACTCTCTTTGGGGGCAGGGATTCTCTTAGTTTGTCTTTCTGTCCCCAGCACTTAGCATAGCATCTGGAATATAGCAGGTCTTTAATAAAGGCTGATTGGTGGACTGACCCACCCTTTCCTTAGTACACACAGTTCAAAGCGCATTTATTTAATACCAATGCACACAGTTCAAAAAGCATTATTAAGTACCTATTAGGTACAAGGCATTAGGCCTTAGGGATAAAAAGACCAAAATGAAATAATCCTTGCCCACTTGTTTTCTGCTAGGGGAGAAACAATCTACAGGCCTACAAGTAAAAACAAAATATATGTGAAGTACTTCGGAGGGAATCAGTTCCCACTGAGGGAATCAGCCAAGGCTTCTTGTAGGAGATGGGAAACCCCAAAGAGAACCAGAGCTCCCAAGTGGCGGATATGAGAATGTGTGCAAATAATAAACGTGTGCATCATGAGAGTGTATAGAGACAGGAGATGCTGTCTAGAGGCAGCGGTAACGAGAACAGAGGGTTCTGAAGGGGAGTAACCTGGAACCAGCCTAGAAAGGAGAAAAACAGTCTGCCTCCAAACTGCAGACATGCCTGGGCCACCAGAAGGAACCCCAGCCCCATCAAGTTACAGCTGAGGAAACTGAGGCCCCGGAGGTGAAATCACTTTTCTACTACACGAGTAGTGAGTGTCTAAGGTGGGTTTTTGACTTAGGTCCTCTGACTCAGGATCTGGGGATCTTCTCACTGAACCACAAGGTTTGTCCTTGCTAAAGGCTTTAAATGTCAAACAAAAGACTTTGTAGGTTATCCCAGAATCCCAAGAGGATCTTAACCTTTATTGTCTTGTCAGTCTGACAGAGTCTATGGACTCCTCAGAAGGCTTTTAAATGCATAAAATGAAATATGCAGGAGTATGAAGAAAACTAATTTTGTTGATATGCTATTAACAACAAAAAAAAAACCTATTAAGTTGTTAGACCCCAGCAAGCACCCCTGTCCTAGAAGCAAGTGGGAGTCATTGGAGATTCCTGAGTGGGGTAGTGATCTGGTGAGTTAGGACAACATGGAGCCTACAGCTATAATCACAAAACATTTGTCTAAGGGTGTGCATCACACAAACCAGTACACATCCTCAGAGATGCAGAGAGACCTTGATCTTTCTCCACTACGTCTGCCAAGGATTCCTTCTAGTCATACCCTATGACCTCAGGTCTGCATCAAATGTCAAAGAAAGTAATTTCCAGTGAGGTCCCAGATGAGTTTTTCATTTTGCTTCCCCTGAATCACCTTCAGTGATCTAGGAAATGCCATTTAAACAAACACTAACCACCCAAGGAAGACCAAGTCACTCAGGAGGCGACAGAGAAGAGATTTGTTTTCTGGAAAAAACCTGAAAAACATCCCTGTGTCCCTAAAGGCTTTGAAGGGCCCTATCTGGAGTGGGGGAAGTTTTTCCAGACCTGACAAACATTTCACCAGCATGTGCTAATGCAACAGCACTCCCAGAACCCAAGCTAGCCTGGAGATTCATCAAAGCCTTCAGCTCCACGGGCCTCGGCAAATAATGAGATGAAAACAAGAGATCGTTTCCAGTGATCCCATCTTTCAGTACCTACCCCAACAAGCCTGTTTGTTTCTATGGCCTACTTATCCCATCCTAGGAGGATCTGCTAAAGGAACTAGCTTAGCCTCCCGGGATGGGAAAAGGACAGTTTCTGTAGAGATGTTAAATTAATTTTTATGGTGAGGCAAAGGCAGGGAAGGGCCGTTAAGGGATGGCTGGCTGCCACCGGGTGGGGTTTTGTTTTGGTCTTCTCTTAGGGCTTGCAGGTGTTTGGCCCGAGTTACCATCAGGGCCAGCTGCAGTATTTCAGCTCTGATATTTCCCTCCCCACGCTTCTCAGAAGTGATGCACCAGGCCGATGTCTCACACCTGATGTCTTCCACTTGTGTGGTACCCTGGAATGACTCTTTGAAATCATCCCCCCTCCCATGACTCTCATGGCCCTCTCTTCCCCAGCCCCAAGGACACCAAGGACAAAGCAGAAGGACTAATAATAGCCCTGCCTCTCTCGTTAGAAACATGTGTGTTTGTATATGTGTGTGTGTATGTACATTTGGAATGGGTGTTGCTTTGTCTTTCCATCTCAAGAATATGTTCATGGAGGGTGAGAAATGCATATACTGCAAATTCAAGGAATGCACTTTGGGGGCTAAGCAAGGAAAGCTGGATACATGTCGTCTTGTTCTGGTGAAAAGAAATGGATTGATGCTCCCAAGGCCTTCCCACCATTGGGGGACATACCTGGGTGTGCAGGAACATGAATTGTTCCTATTCAAAATAGTTTTCTCTTTTAAGATTGTTTGGTGTGGAAAACCTCAGACCACAAGGCATTTCACTCTCTTGTTCCCAAGGGTATGTTAAAGAGAATCGCAGTGAGGTCATCGAGTGAGTACGTTTTCAAAACTTTTTAAGAATTCCTTTAATGTACTGATGATATTGGCTTGATGAAAAGAACATATTTTAAGCAAAAGAGAGCTTGGGGGGAAAAATAGCCACCACCAAGGAAAAAAAATGACCTCTCAGCAATGACCTACAGCAAGATTCCGTTGGGCTATTAAGACTCACAAATTTTGCAGACCCTCATCTCGGAAGGGAAAATGCAAGGGTCACTCTAAAAGTTTCCATGGAGAGCTTTTCTTCAACTGCCTCAGACTGACAGAAAGCCAACATCCTCCCTCACCGTCACCTCCCACCACCCGCCCATCACGTTCTTGATGGACTTAGCAGTGAGGACGCCTGTACGATTCATTGTCACCACACAAGTGACTGTAAGCACATCATCACATCAAAAACACAGACAACTTTCCATCCATCTATGGAAAAATGACTCTCTGGTGCCAGGGCTGGGACCAAGACGTCATCCTCTCTGGCAGCTCCATTAGAGATGGCTGCAGCCGTTAAGGGTGAGGGAAATGACTCTTGGGGTCAAGGCCATAGGTGTTGCCAGCCAAGTTCCCTCACAGAATTAGCCGTCTTTCCAGGTGGAAGGGACCTCCATTTCACAGAGGACGAGACTGAAGCTCAGGGAAGGTGTGACTTGCCTCAGAGGGTCACCCAATGAGCCAGTGACCAAGAAGGCACCCGATTCCCAGGGCCAGCACTTTGATTACTATGCTATTCTACAGACAAAAAAGAAATACGAAACAGTGGAAAGAAGGCTGATGGCTACGTTTCTGGGCCTCAGTTTTACCATCTCTGAAATAGAAGATCAGGTTAGATAGCCTTTTAGATTTCTTATTCCTCTAAACTGATAACCCTGGCAGCCTGAATGTGCACTGTGTATTCCAGGCCACATAGCACCCATGAGGAAGCCAGCAGTCTGGACAGTGGCACGACTTTGAACATGTCTCTGTGCCCTGTAAGGCACCAGAGGCACTGGCCCCTCAGAGCTTTGTCTAGCATTTTGCAGCTTCACAAAGAAGAACAGGACCCAGCAACACAAAAAGGGCCCTTGGGTCAACTTTTTAAGACACATTCAGTGGAGAGGGAGGGGACAAAGACCCACAACATTGATTCCCCGGGGATGAAGGCCCCTGAATGGGTTGGGCAAGGCCACCCTACAGCAGGGGGGAGATGACAGGAGGTCAAGGGGCTTGGTACATCAGCAGAAAGGGGAGAAAGTGTGAGCCACCTGTTGGCTCCCCATCCTAATGAATTATCCTTGCTAACTAAGTTACAGCTTGGTCCCTCACCCTATCCCAAGGTGGTCACTTTCTGGATTATGAGCTCTAAAAACATTCTAGTCTCTCAGAAGAAGGGCAAAGGGGAATCATGGGAGAATCTTAAGTGTTTATTGAGCTAAACTAAAATTATTTCGAAAAAAACACGGGAAAAAGAGATTTTCAGTAATTAGAAAGGATAAGGGTGGAGATGCTCCCTGGCATGAAGTTTCCAGATGTGCTGTCGTCAGAGACGTTGAGCTGGATTTTCAGTTAAGCCCCGCTGGCCTGAGCTGAGTTGTAGAAAGGCTTAATCCTCCGCTCACACAAGGAGATGAGTAAAGGACGAGGGTGGCCAATGAGAATCCTCTCCCATGACCTCAGGGTGGCCACCAAGGACTGTGATATCACCCCCGGAGTGCTAGGTCACCCCTCCCCACACAGTTATTTCCTATGAGCCGGCTCATATTTTGGTGGACAGGGGTCTCTCCATCACTTTGGCCCACTGGAAACCTTGTAAAACTAATGACTAAAGGCATGCCTCCAGGACAGTGTCCTCTGGCTTCCTTGTCCATGCAGAAAGTCTAACTCCTATCCCACAAAAACTGAATGAAAGAAAAAGCAAAGAATGGTGATTTGATGCCCTATTCTTATTAAGGAACCGAGGTAAATATCCTTAACTCAACATTTTCTCATAACATCTATTTTCCACACATTAATAAAAATGCTTCTGTTTTTCTCCTCTTGACCTCCTTTAGCTTTTTTCCAAACTTGTTTTTAATGGAAGTATCAAAACTTTACAGAATGATTCCATACAGTTCTGGCCAATTTCAAGTACAGTTCTCCCTGCCCCAGTCCCACCCCCCCCATGCCCCCCCCCCACAAAAGGCAGTAGGGCAGACCAAACAGATGGAAGACTGAATCTGGAGTCAGAAAAACAAGGATTCAGATCGTAACTCTGACACTTACTATTTCTGCCACTCAGTTTTCTGATCTAGAAATAGTCTCTAGGGACCCTCCAACCTACAAGGGAGGGGGAGACAGGGTTGATGATCAGTACATCCCCCATTCAACTGATTTTCCTCATCCCTGGTGATGCAAGAAAATTAAAACAAGTGTGAGGTACTTCCTCATACCTATTAAATTGGCTACTAGGACAGAAAAGGAAAATGATAAATGTTGGAGAGGATGTGGGGAAAATGAGATATTAACACACTATTGGTGGAGTTGTGAACTGATTCAACCATTCTTTAGAGCAACTTGGAACTATGCCCAAAGGGCTATAAAACTATGCATACCCTTTGACCTAGCAATGCCACCACTAGGTTTGCATCCAAAAAGAGATAAAAAACAAAATGCAAAAGGACCTAACTGTACAAAAATATTTACAGCAGCTCTTTCCTGATGGCAAAGAGTTGGCATTTGGGAGGATGCCCATCAACTGGGGAATTTCTCAACAAAGTGGGGTATGTGATTATGATGGAGTATTATTGCGCTAGAAGAAATGATGAGCAGGATATTTTCAGAAAAACCTGGGAAGACTTGTATGGGCTGATACAATGTGAAATGTACTGTGTACAAAGTAACAGCCATATTATAAGGTGATCAGCTATGAATGACCTAGCTATTCTCAGCCATACAATGATCCAAGACAACTCTGGAGGACTTATGGTGAAAAATGCTTTCCATCCCCAAAGAAGCGATAGCGTTTGAATGCAGATTGAAGCAGACTTTTTTACATTCCCTATTTTACTTAAGGGGTTTTTTTTGGTCTCTGTTTTCTTTCACAACATGACTAGTATGGAAATATTTTGCATGACTGCACATGTATAACCTATATTGAATTGTTTGCTTTCTCAATGAGGGGGTGGTGGTGGGGATGGAAAAAGGGAGAGAATTTGTAACTCAAAGTTTTAAAAATTAATGTTGAAATTGTTTTTACACATAATTGGGGAAAAATTAAATACTAAATACATTTTTCAAAAAATAAATCTAATGGTCAAGGGAGTGCTGAGTGGGTTAGTGAGTTATCATTTTAGAAGTTCAGACACCCCCTAATCTGAAACTTACAAGAACAAGTTTCAAAGACCTTCATAATTTGACCCCTTCCTACCTTTCCAGTCTTTCTGTCTACCTTCTTATCAGTTTTCCAGGCTACCTTCTTCCCCTCCACACACCCTGCCATGCAGTGACACCACAGGACACTCTTCTGACCATCTTCTGACTCAGTCCGTGATCCCTGGCTATCCCTCATGCCTAGAAGGGTCTCCTTCATCACCTCTCCCCGCTGGCCTCCCTGGCTTCCCCAAAGACTCAGATTACATGCCACCTCTCAGGAGGTCTTTCCTGGTCCCACCCCTGTGACTTTGAGCAGAGTGCCTGGTCTGGCACATACATAATATATGTTTATTGATTGGTCGGTGGATTGATGTCACTAACTTCTCAGTGCCCCTTGCAATGTATCATTTTGAGAGAAGTTGTTTCTTGCATCAGAAAGTCACAGGACCAGACCAAGACAAAAATAAAAACAAGACTTTGTTGATTGTTTCTCTTCATCAGCACAGCACCTGAGAGGAGTAAGAACCCACTACTCAGAAAGAGTAAGAGAACACACACCTTCCAACTTATCTCTGACAACTGTGAGCAAAATAGGAAATATCAGTAAAAAAAAGATATATGAATAAACTAACTTCCACAGAATTGTTGAAAACCAAAGTTTGGCCCCTAGGAAAGTTGGGGTGGGGGGGCAAATAGACCCTACCTCCAGAGTTTGGGAATGAATAGCATACTTTCAGCCAATCAGAATTGAGCCAGCAGAGATCAACAAATCCTCTCCAAAAGTCTATCCCATTATCATGAGTTCATTGAAATAAAATCCGCTGTCACACAACAGAAGTCAAATGGATGACACTCCCCCCACCCAAACAATGGGAAATGACATCATGTTAGAACACTCTAACCTGAAAGTTTCACCAGAGAATTTAGAACCAGAAACGACAAGAGTCTCACCTTCCTTTGTGAGGCTATACCAACACACCCACAAAAGGACTCAACAATTTATAAGAGAAAAAACTGAGTTATTGCAAAATGGAGCATGTGCCTTGAGTAGTACACTCAAATCATTTGAACTTGAGTTTGAGGGATCTTCTCTCTCTTCCCAGGAACCAATAATCAATGGAAAACTCATTCCTATGTAGCCAAAGGACTCCTCTTGAATAACAGAGATCATGCTCCTAATTAGCTTTCTGCCCATAAAATTAATTGCAGTTTATAGTCCACATTTTATTCACACGATGTTATGTAGCACATTGCTCCGCTAACATTTACAGATTTCAAGCACTAAGACATAGCACCCCAAACAACTGAAACAAGTTTAGGAGTGAGGGGCAGAAAAAGGCAAGTGTCAGAATTACCACCTACTGTCCAGTGCTACCAAGAAAGACACTGAACTGAATGCACTTGGCCTTCCCAATGGACTCTCGCTGATTCCAGGCCACAGACTGCCTTGCCACGAATGACCGTGTCATCAGCATCAGCCAGTTTAGAGGCCATGACATGTTTCTGTGAGTTTTCATTTTGAATGAGGAAAAATCAAGGATAAATTATTGTTCACTCCAAACCACATTTCAGACAGTATCCAAAGGCTCAACCAACAAACCTGAGGCTCAGCAAACACTTCACGCACGCTGTTGATTGGCCCATATGGGATCCCACTGCCTTCAAAGAGACGGAGCCAAGTGCTGGTCATTTCCTCCACAAACCTAGGAACAAACAAGAAAGTAAGGACTGTAAGCTCCGGCCCTAGGCCGTCTTCCTCTGCAAACTATGAGGACAAGATCTTCTCACCTGGGGGCAGGGTCAGCATTAGAGTAGGGACTCCTACCATCTGCCTATAGAGCCTTCCCTTGTCGTACATTTTTAAGGATTTCCCCACCCCAGACAAATGCCACACTGTCCGAAATTTCATCATTAGGGACTTATTCATTTTGGACATACTGACATAGTAAGCCAATTCCACAAATACTTTTATATTAATCTCCTGCTAAGAGCAAGGCCCTAGGTCAGGTGCTAGGCATAGGCATAAAGACAAAACAAACAGTACTTGCCTTCGAGGTGCCTACATTCTGCTAGGGAGATCACATATGTTCACAGAGGAGTAATTGTGATAAAAACAGTTCACCCTTATATAAACTTACAAACATTTTAGACACATCACCTCACTGGATCCACATAACAACCCTAAAGGGTAGGTCCTTTTATCATTCTTCCCATCTTAGAGATAAGGAAACTGAGAGGTCATTTCAGAAGGGGATGAGATGAGGAAGCGAGTCCAAATCTCCCTAATTCCAAACCCAATACTACATTTTCCACTACTCCCATTGTTTCCTCTCTCATTAATATGACAAAATTTAATTACAGAAGGAAAAAGCAACAACCAACAGCATGGAGGCATTAATGCGTCATCAGGCTTTTGGTCATAACTTTACCCTTGACAGAAGTCCTAGAAATGGGAGAACGTTGAGCAGCAAAGGTGGGGGGATGTTGTCAAGAGGGATGATGAGGGGGCATAAAGGGAGAAGGGCATCTTAAAGACGAAATAAGGTCATCTTGCTTTAAATTAGGCTCATTTGGGAAATGTTGGGGTCAAGGCTCAGGGAGGAAATATTTCCCAACCAATTTTTAATTCATCTCTTTATCTGTGATTGAAGCAACTCAAAACAATTAGCAATAATAATAAAATATGAATAAAATGAAATAAAAGTAAGAGAATAAAATAAATCTTAATTACACATTTTTTAAAAAATCCTTTATTTAAAATGTTTCTTCTTCTTCAAAAACAAATGGATATTATGTGAGTAGACCATAATACATTGTTTTATTGTTTAATCTCATACAGCTATGTTTGAGAGCTTCCAGAACCTCTAAAGCATATCCGAATTAACGAGCCCAAGGCTATTGGTCTGAGAGCAGCCTCTGCAGTTGCTGGACATGGTGCTCAGACTTCCTAGGCTGTGCTAGTTTCAGGTGTATAATGATCAGGGGGACTCAATGTGTTCATTGTAACTAGAGGTCAACACAGCATTCTGTCTCCTTAGACCTTGGATCTCATGCTCAGCTTAGAGCATTGGCCTTTGTCTCCTCCATGACATCCTAACAAAAGCACTATAACTCAAAATTTATAAGGAAACATGTGGCAGATGAAAGCAAAGATTGCTAAATGAGGAAAGGTACAGGGCAAGGGCAAGAAGGTTAAGGCTGAAATTTGCCCAAGACCTACAGGATGAGAGAAAGTTTCAGCTCATGCAAAAAGAAAATCAAGGAAGAGCTGATGCCAAGAATCAAGGGGTGATGGTGAGAAATGAGAGAGGAGGGCTGGAGAGAAGAACAAGTCTATTTTCCTTTTATTTTCTCTACCAAGGAGACCAATTTTCAGACTAGAATGGGTAGAACATAAGTGGACAAGAAACTCAAACAAATACGAGAGAACAAATGCTAAGAAATGTCTATCTGCTTGAGCCGAAAGAGACAATATCTCAAGACCCACTGAGAGGATTTCATCATGTTATTGCTATGTTGGTGATCTTTAGAAACCATGCAGAATGGGAGAGGCCAGCCATTTTGCTACAAAGTTTTTGAAAAGAAGATGACAGTAGATTCCTCCAAACTATTGACTGGTAAAATTTAATTCCTAGGCCCCCAAAAAATCTAGAAAAACATTATAAAAGGGATGGTTTCTGTACACTTGGAAAGTGATACTGTGATTACTGGTCAAGAGGAAAAATAAGGCTCTGTGGTAGGCAATGGAAAGAAGTCAGAAGACCTGGGTTCAAATAATTCCACTCTCTGGATGAACTTGGGCAATCCTCATTTTCCCCATCTATAAAATGTGAGGGTTGAACCAAATCACAAAAAGTCAGAATCACAGCAAACCTGAAAAGGATCTCAGTGGTTAGCTAGTCAAAATCGTACTAGAAAAAAAAATTCCCTCTAGAGCATACTTGACAAATGGTCATCCAGCCCTCAGGCTTCCAGGGAGGGGATATCCTACTACCTTTCAAAGCAGCCCATTTCACCTCTGGACAGCACTAATTATTATCAAGGCATTCCTTATGTCAAGTCAGCATCTTCTCTACAATCTTCACCTACCTGGCCTGCCATTACTCTTTCTTCTGCCCTTTGGGGCCCAATAAGACAAGTCTAAGCCCCCCAACACCTCGCAGCTCCTTCCAATAAGTAAAGACATCTATCACGTCTCCCCTGAGTCTTCTCTTTTCCGGGCTAAACCTCTCCAGTTTCTTTGACCGGCTGTCATACGGCATGACTCAAGGCCCTTCACTAATGGGATGCCTCATACGGATATTCTACAGCTTATCACCGTCCTTAGTAAAATGTCACAACTGGAACCCAACACACCGGGTGCGCTCCGACCTCTGTATTCCTGGACACTTTGCTTCTCTTTATGAACTTAAAATGACACTTATTTTGGCAGCCCACGTCACACTACAGACTCCAACCATCCTTGCTGTAGAATTCGACGGAACAAGTCAGTTTTGTTTTGTTTGTTGTTTAAGACGAACTTCCGGTCGATCATTTCTCCTTCATTTCGTGCTTGGGAAGTTGATTTTTGGAGCCAAATTTATGTGTAACCCTATTGAATTGAGCCTGCTATTCTAGCCTAGGCTACAATTAGCCCATTCTTCTAGACACGGTCTATCTGGATCTTGAATCTGTCACGCAGGAGGTTATCAATCTTTCTCAGCCTTGTATCAACCGTAAATTGGATACGCACATCATCTAATGCTTAGTCTACTTCAATGACAAAAAATTTCAATAGCACAGGACCGAGTCAAGATCCCTAGGACGTTCCGCAGGATGCCTTCTCCCGCATGGGTACTGAACCATTTAGGGCCTCTTCAGATCCAGTCACTCAACCAGTTTCAAATCCGCTGGATACCTAGGGAAAGTTGCTAGAAGAGGTTGGTAAGGATGCTGAAAGAAAGAATAACTAAGTGGGGGGGCAGGTTTGCTGGAGGAGAAAGGAAGAAATAGAATCAAGACTACAAGAAGAGAGAAAGTCCATGCCTTTTCCAGAGACTGGAACAAAGAGGGACAAAAGGAAAGATGACAAAGAAGGGATCTCAAGGTGAAATGAGGAGAATTCAACAACCATTTTTCAGCACATTCCATAGTCTCAACTTGTTTTCATTTTAATTTCTCATTAAAACAAAAAGCAAGACTTTCTGCTGAGAGGGAGGACAAAGGAGATGGTGACCAAGCTTTGAGGAGAGAAAGGAAAAGGCTTGGAATGAAACATATTTCCTTATAAATTTTGAGTTAGTGCTTTGTTAGGATGTGACAGTGGAGACAAAATCCAATGCTCTAAGCCTGAGCATGAGATCCATAGTCTAAGGAGACAGAATGCTGTGTTGACCTCTATTTACAATGAACACATTGTGTCCCCCCGATTTGGAGTGAAAGTAGAGAGTCCATTAGGAAGAGGAAGACGATTACTGTGCAGCGCGGAGGGCCCAGTAGATATTAGCCAACTCAACAACACATGAACCCAAATAAAATTAGCACCATTTCATTACTTTCATCAGGAATGTTCAGTATCACATAAGTGGAAGTGGAGAAGGTAGATGGTGGGGAGATCCCAGGGCTGAGATTTGACAAGATATGACTAGCAATAGAACATGATAACATATAATTTTATAGCAGCTGATGATGAGCCGGGTTGAGTGGATTGGAGTTCAAAAGACCTGAGTTCAAATGCACCCTCAGACCCTTACTAGTTTTGTGACCCTAAACAAGTCACTTAACCTCTGTCTGCCTCAGTTTCCTCAAGTGTAAAATGGGGATAATAGCAGCACCTACCTCACAGGGTTGTTGGGTTAGGGTTAGAGTAGGGTTAGGGTTAGAGTCAGGAGGGTTGGGTTAGGGGAGGATCAAGTGAGATAGTATTTGTAAAGCACTTAAAACAATGCCTGGCACATAGTAGGTGCTATATAACTCTCTCTCTCTCTCTCTCTCTCTCTCTCTCTCTCTCTCTCTCTCTCTCTCTCTCTCCCTCTCTCTCTCTCTCCCCGTGCTGGTTAACTATAGGTTCATAACTGTGAAGGGAGGGAAATGACACTAGAGTA
Organism: Trichosurus vulpecula; assembly: GCF_011100635.1. Taxonomy (NCBI): domain Eukaryota; kingdom Metazoa; phylum Chordata; class Mammalia; order Diprotodontia; family Phalangeridae; genus Trichosurus; species Trichosurus vulpecula. The sequence goes on along the minus strand of NC_050581.1, from coordinate 199,487,674 downwards.
GGGGTGATAAAACACTGGGAGAATTTGTAGGAGAGAAGGAAAGAAGCAAGAGGTCCCTTCAAGATCTGAATTTCATTGTCTCATATCATTCCAGCCTAACGTCATGTTTATCCTTGAAAGGATTGCAAGGCTGGAATACTACAGCCATGGTATCCTTACATACAAGACAAAGAGTCAGAGTCTAGATTCTACGGCGTTGAGTGGACTTCGAATTAGGTAGAAACAGGACCCAAACAGAGGTAGTTAATATCAATGTTACATGAGAAGGTTTCTAATAGAGGCCCACAGGTGTATGCATCCAGTCATTCTATGTTCAGCATTTCTATACTTGAAGGTCTTGGTGGCACGCTTAGAAACCATGAAGGTGGGAGGAGAGTTGACACATTAGAAAACAGAATTGGGATCTAAAACGACTTTGACAGCCTGGAATAATGGGCCAAATCACAAAAGATAAAATTGAACAGAAATAAAAGTAAAGTCCAACAGTGAAGTTTATCAATCATTCAATTAAGTATTCACTAAACACCTACTATGTGCCAGGCACTGTGGGATATGAAGACAAATCAGAATTATTCTTACCTTTAAGGAACTAGTGCCCTGTGAAAGGAGACAAGATGAATGTGAGATAATTTAGGAAAATCCTAGCAGCTGGAAGTATCAGGAAAGGCTTCATGTAGAAGGTGGTGTTTTTTTAAGCTGAGCTGTTTAGAAACAAGAGATTTTAAGAGGTAGAGGTGGGAAAGGAATGAATTCTAGGTGTGGGGGGCAGCCAGGGCAAAGGCAAGCGGAAGAGAGATGAAATGTGCAAAGCTGTGAAGAACATCCAGAAGGCTGGTTTGGCTGGACCAAAGACTGTGTAAAAAGGCTAGAGTGTGAAGTGAAGACCTGAGATGACTGAGTGATCATTCTCTGGAGAACAGGTTGGAGAGAGAGAGAGAGAGAGATCAAGCCAGTCCAGAGAGTAAACAAGAGTCCATTACAGCCAGGTAAGAAGTGTGAGGCCCTTTAGCTTTAGCACACTATATATAACCTATGTTCCATTATGTTTCTCCATGATCAGACATTGTCCCAAGAATCCCGTGCAGTCTTGGGTACCACATTTTAAGGCTGACATGGAATCCTTGGCATTCCTATATATTACTAACAAAGTCCAACAGCAAGAGATAGAAAGAGAAATTCCATTTAAAGTTACTGTAGATTTATAAAATATTTGGCAGTCTGCCTGCCAAGACAAACCCAGGGACTATATGAACACAATTACAAAACACTTTTTACACAAACAAAATCAGATCTAAATAATTGGAAAAAAATCAGTTGCTTCTGGGTAGGCCAAGCTAATATAATAAAAATGACAATTTTACCTAAAATAATTTACTTATTCAGTGCCATACCAATCAAACTACCAAAAAAACTTATAGGGCTAGAAAAAATAATAACAAAATTCATCTCAAAGAGCAAAAGTTTCAGAATATCAAGGGAACTGGTGAAAAGAAGAGCAAGAGAAGGTAGTCTAGCCATAACAGACCTTAAATTCTATCATCAAGCAGCAATCATCAAAGCTACTTGGTACTGGCTAAGAAATAGAGAAGTGGGTCAGTGGAATAGATTAGGTACACAAGACCGATAGTCAACGACTATAGTAATCTACTGTTTGATAAACCCAAAGACTCCAGCTTCTGGGATAAGAACTCACTATTTAACAAAAACGGCTGGGAAAACTGGAAAATAGTATGGCAGAAACTAGGCATAAACCAACATCTTACACTGTATAAGAAGATGAAGTCAGAATGGGTACACAATTTAGATATAAAGGCTGATACTATAAGCAAGCTAGGAGAGCAAGGAATAGTTTACCTGTCAGATTTATGGAGAATGGAAGAATTTCTCACCGAACGAGAGAGAGAACATTATGAAATACAAAATGTCTAATTTCGATTACATTAAATTAAAAAAAAGTTTTGACAGAAACAAAGCTAACGCGATCAAGATTAGAAGGGAAGCAGAAAACTGGGAAACAATTTTTACAACCAGTATCTCTAATAAAGGCCTCATTTCTAAAATGTATATTGAACTGAGTCAAATTTATAAGAATACAAGTCATTCCCCAATTGATAAATGGTCAAAGGATATGAACAGGTAGTTTTAAGATGAAGAAATTAAAGCTATCTACCATCATATGAAAAAATGCACTGCAGATTGAGGCAAACTATTTGCTCTCTCTTTTTTTCCTCTTCTTCTTTGGTTTTGTTTCTTCTTTCTCATGATTCATTCCATTGGTTATAATTCTTCTTTACAACTTGACTATTGTGTAAATAATTTTAATTCAAAAGTGTATGCAGAACATGTATTGGATTCCATGCCATCTTGGGGGGGAGGGGGAAGGAAGGGAGGGGGAGAAAATTTGGAACTCAAAAACTTGTGGAACTGAGTGTTGTAAATTTTTAAAAAAATGCTCTAAATCACTGTTGATTAGAGAGATGCAAATCAAACTACTCTAAGGCACCACATCACACTCATCAGATTGGCTAACATGACAAAACAGGGAAATGATAAATGTTGGAAAAGATGTGAGGAAATTGGAACACTAATGCATTGCTGATGGAGTTGTGAACTGATCCAACCATTCTGGAAATAAATTTGGAACTATGCCCAAAGGGCTATAAAACTGTGTATATCCTTTGACCCAGCAATGCCACTTCTAGGTCTGTATCCCAAAGAGAGCATAAAAATGGGGAAAGGACCCATATACACAAAAATATTTATAGCAGCTCTTTTGTGGTGACCAAGAATTGGAAATCGAGGGGATGCTTGTCAATTGGGAAACAGCTGGACAAGCTGTGGTATATGAATGTAATGGAATACTATTATTCCATAAGAAATGATGAGCAGATGGACTTCAAGAAAACCTGGAAACACTTACATGAATTGATGCTGAGTGAAGTGAGCAGAACCAGGAGAACACTGTTCACAGTAACAGTCACATTGTGAAATGACTAACTTCGGTAGACTTCCTCTTCTCAGCAATGCAAAAATCCAAGACAACTCCAAAAGACTCATGATGGAAATTGCTATCCACATCCAGAAAAAGAATGCAGATTGAAGCATAATATTTACTCTTTATTGTTTCTTCTTTCTCATGGTTTCTCCCATTGGTTCTAATTCTTCTTTACAACATGACTAATGTGAAAATATGTTTATATGAATGCTTATGTAGAGCCTATATCAAATTGCACTTAGTCTTGGAGTTGAGGGAGGAGAGGAAGAGAAAATTTGGAACTCAAAATCTTATGGAAGTGAATGCTGAAAACTAAAAATAAATAATTTTTTAAATGACATGGAGAAGCTTAATGTGTGTGTCCAAGGAGGAAAATGAGGAAGGCAAGGGGTCTCAAAATTGCACCAGGTAAAAAGTGATATATACTAGCTGTATGATTGTGAAAAAGTCATGTAAGCTCTCAGTGCCCACAGGCAACTACCTAAGATTGAGTTTTGGGGTGGGGGGCGGGGCAAGCCCCCTTAGCATCCCTGCCAGTTCTCTAAGATTTTAAGTTTGAGATGAGGTGCTGAACTTCACTAATTAAGGAAGTTCCTCAGACTAATGAAGTCACAGGTCCAGACCCCGTTTCTCCCTGCCCCCCACTCCAAAAAAAAACCAGTCTGAGAAAGTTCCTTTGCATCGGCCTGAGAAAGTTGTGAAAGAACGCATCCCTTGCCATCGGTGAGAATTACAGACGCCGCCGCGTCAGGTCAGTCGAACACCGGCTGCTTGTCAGTCCCTCAGATGTATATTTTATTTATGGTGACTGTAAAAGTCATCTCCTAGCCAAGGCATACAAAGGGCTCCCCACTTTTAAAAAGAAGACTGTAGACACGAAGCAGTTGAAAGATGTGCACTGAGAAAATGAACAGGATCCTCTGAACCTGGAGGCTTTTCAAGGGACATTATCAGCTACTCTTGTCTACAAAGAGGACACTTTCAGGGCAAGATGGATTCATTTTCAAGAGGAGCTCATTTATCATTGCTGGACTTACACAAGTGTCCCTGAGGGCTCCAGGCAGTAAAGGGACATGAGTATCAAGACCAACGGGCAAACGGTCCAATAGGCCATGTGGGGCTGGGACTGAACCACTCCTCAAGAAAGGCTTGTTCCATGCCACAGGGAAAAATGCTGTGATTGGAAATAGGAAAAAATTCAAAAGCAAAATGCCTCCCCACACTGATGTTAGAAGCTGGGTTTATGGGCCCATATGTGTGCAACATTGGGAGGGCTCTGCTCCTAGATGCCATCGACTCCATCAGCTATGTATGAAGAATCCCAGCATTCCACTGGTCTCCATGGAGACATCAATCATTTGGTTTTGAAACTAGATCTCTTGATCTACAGCTGATGGGGAATCATTTCCTTTATCTCTGCTGAAAAGAAGTAAGAAACCTATTTCCATTAACCAAAAATATTCTGCTAAAAATTAGATGGTCATTTTTAAACCACCAATGAAAATGAAATCTTGAGGTTAAGACGAAAAAGCAATACTGGGTCACATCTTAGAACTACATAGATGGGATGCCATCTGGGAGCCCTGGAAACTATAAGATGTTCTAATTAGCTGCAACTAACTTAGACCCTTTTTACCTATGTCTGGTGGAATAAAAGAAAAAGCATTTTTAAATCATTCATATGTGCCAAGCATTGTACCAAAAGCTGGGGATATAAACACAAAAGCAAAGACAGCCTCAGATAATAACCATGATGATGATGATGATGATGATGGCAAACACTTGGGTTAGCCCCTACTACATACCAGACACCATGCTAAGCACATTTCAGATATTATCTCACTCGATCCTCATGAGTCTGAGAGACAAGTACTATCATTATCCCGATTTTACAGGTGAAGAAACTAAGCAAACAAAGGTTACATAACTTGCCCACAGTCACACAACTGGCACATGTGGGCTTAGATTTGAACGCAGGTATTCCTGACTCCAGGTCAGTTACTGTGCCTCCCCACATTCACCGGGAAAGGTTCAGCATCTGAGTAAGAATGAGGTAACTACAACAGAATTAGGCACAACCAGAACACACAAGAGAAATCTGAGAGGAAAACTCTGGGGGTAGGGGAAAAACCTTTTTTCTATCATCATATTTAAGCAAAAGCATGAAAGCTGTAAATGGTAGATAACTCTCCATCCTATCTGAGTTACTGTAGGTAAGTATTTCGATATTTCCATGGTCTCATCTACACAGGTCACAAGTCATCAAAGCTTTTCCCTCTCTCCATAGTCTGGCCCCTGTACTAGGTAGAAGAGCTCTCCAATGTGCTGGAGGTCATTTTCTAGGTTTTCCTGGGGGTGTGAGGGATTTCTTTGGGCCACAGCAATTGTCAAGAGCCACCTACTAAGATGGGCAGCAAGGTGGCGCTGCAGTGGATGGAGTGCAGGGCCTGGGGTCAGAAAGACTCATCTTCCTGAGTTCAAATCTGGCCTCAAACACCTGCAGCTGTGTGACCCTAGGCAAGTCACTTCACCCCGCTTGCCTCAGTTTCCTCATCTGCAAAATGAACTGGAGAGAAAATGACAAACCACCCCGCAGTATCTTTGCCAAGAAAACCTCAAATGGGGTCACAAAGGGTAGGACATGACTGAGATGACTGAACAACAACCTACTAAGATGTAGAGGACTTATGACTTGTATTGTTGGAAGAGGCTCCCCCCACACCAGAATAAAACAGAAATTGCAGATTCTTGAGGCACTGAAGTATCATATAGAAAATAAAGCTTTGTCTTTTTACTGATTAATACCATCTAAGATCCATAAGTTGCCCATACTTAACAGCTTTAGATTTTAATAAGCCATTTACTTGATTCCTACAGCTATGCTTTCTATATGCAAATACATTTCAGTAATGATTTATAATTTTTTCAATCATGAATTGAATTTTGCTAATTTATTCCACCTGACCATGGTTAACATTCTGCTAGAAATATACCTTACTTTTCAATCTTCCCGACCTGCAGCAGATGGTTCTTTCTTAGCACTGTATAGGGGATGAGATGGATTAATTAACTACCTAACTTCAAGTGCTCATTACCATAAAAATGAGAGGTGATTAACGGGAAAGAAGGAGAGCTTCTCCCTCCAGTGTAAGACATCAATCAATTCTTGGAAATTAAATCCTCACAGAAATCACAAACTTTTTTTCTAACTAAATTGTGCCCTGTGTTATTACCACCGATTCTAGCTTCTTGAGCTTCCACTTCAAAATTCAGTGGTGAGGCCAGAAGAACTCTCACGAGGAATGCATGATCCATTAGTATGGTTCACTTACGAATCCACAAGGGACAGAAATTGAGCCCTCACAAAAAAAGATCAAGGAAAGATCCACAGATGACTTACCGGCTCACAGACTCTGCTCTCTATCAGAGGAATACAACAGAGAAATAAATGCAGAGGAAAGATTACTAGCTCTGTCAATTGAGGCAAGTCCAATTGACATCTCAGCTTCAGGTTACTTCCTTCAAGGTAATGTGGCACAGTGGGAAAAGCCCTGGGTTTAGAGTCAAAGGACTTAAACTTGAATACCACCTTTAAAGCAAATGACAGCTTCTGTGGAATTCAAGTTCCTTACCTGTAAAATTAGGGGGCTGGACTGAATGAGTCAGTCAGTCAATAAGCATTTTTTAAGACCCACTATGTGCCAAGCACTGTGCTAATTCCTGGGATACAAAGAAAGGCAAAAAACCCCAGTCTCTGCCTTCAAGGAGCTTCCAGTCTAATGGGGGAGGCAACTATGAACAAACAAGACATAGACAGGATAGATGGGAGATAATCAATATAGGGAAGGCAATAGCATTAAAGGGGGCTTGGGAAAGGCTTCTTGCAGGAGGTGGGATTTGAATCAGGACTTCAAAGAATCTAGGGTGACTAGGAGGTAGAGATGGGAGAGATGAGGAGGGAGGGAGTGAAAGAAAGGGGGGGAGGGGAGAGAGAGAGTGGGGGAGTGGGGAGAGGGAGGGAGGGAGGGAGAGAGAAAGAGAAAGAGAGAGAGAGAGAGAGAGAGAGAGAGAGAGAGAGAGAGAGAGAGAGAGAGAGAGAGAGAGGGGGGTGGGAGGTTGTGGGACAGTCAGTGAAAAGTCCCAGAGTTAGGAGATGTAGGGTCATGTAGGAGGAACAGCAAAGAGACCAGTGTCCCTGAAGGACAGTAAGGCACAAGAAGACAGCAAAGGTAGGAAGAAGCCAGATTCTAAAGGGATGTGAACAACAGACAGAGGATTTTATATTTTATCCTGAAGCTAGTAGGGAGACACTGGAGTTTATGGAAGGAATGAGGAGGGATAGTGCTTTAGGAAGATTAATCTAACAGCTGAGTAAAGGAAGGAAGCTGAGGGAAGGAAGGAAGCTGAGGGAAGGAAGGAAGGAAGGAAGGAAGGAAGGAAGGAAGGAAGGAAGGAAGGAAGGAGAGAGGGAGGAAACAAGTATCTATTAAGCTTCAATGCCAGTGCCTACTATGCTAAGTGCTTTATAAATATTTCATTTGATCCTCATAACAACCCTAGGAGGAAGGTGCTCTCATAATCCCCACTTTATATCTGAGAAAACTGAGGCAAATAGAGGTGAAGTAACTTGTCCAGGGTCACACAACCAGTGAATGTCTGAGGCTGCATTTGAACACAGGTCTTTCAGACTCCAAGTCCAGCAGTCCATCTATTTGCCATGTAGCTGCCAAATTAAAAGAGAAAGAGGGAGAAGAGAGGAGGGCAAAGAACAGGGACCTGAGGGACCCTCAGTGTTAGCAGGTGTTACCAGGGTAAAGATTCAGCAAGAGAGACTAAGAAGGAGCAGTCAGAGAGGGAAGAGGAGAACCAGGAACAAGCAGTGGTCTCAGAACCCTAGAAGAAGAGAATTTCAAGGAGAGAGTGACCAGCAGGCTGCAGAGAGGTCAAGGAGAATGAAGACTGAGGAAAGGCCATTGCATTTTGGCAACTAAAAGATCACTAGCAACTTCAGAGAGAGCCATCTGCATTGAACGAGGAGGTCAGAAGAACTGAAGAATCAAGGAAAGGAAGTGGAGGCGCGGATCATAGCCAGCCTACAATGTAGAATGACCTCCAAGTATCCTGTCAGGTCTCAATCTAAGATCCAATTAACCATTTAATCTTGTAAAAATGATGTTATTTTAGAGACATTTTTGATGCAAGCTCATTTCGGACCTGAGTTGAGGGATCCGCCTCACGCATGGAAAGATAATTTCCTGGGGCACTCACAAGATTCCTTTTAACCCTTAAGCAGCTACTCAGGCCAGTCCTTACCATGAGATTCTGAGTGTCTCCAACGACACATCGTGACTCTTGGGGAAGATCTGGCCATTGGTCAGCTGGAACTTCAAATGCATTTTCCCACAGAAACAAGGATCATGATGTCGGCTAGATGTTCAGGGCTAATCCCTCATCAGCTATTTAGTCCTTAATGCAGCTGAAATGCTCACTGCACAGATGCAATGAAAACCTACAGAAAACATACGGTTGCAATGCTTGCAATTAGACCAGAAACACAATTAAATTGAATAAGAAATAATTTGTTTCTTAAATTTCTCTCAAATGTGAGTGCTTGAGGGAAAGTAGCTTGAGAGGGGAGCAAGGAAATTGGAGGAGACTTTTGTGGAAACTCAAAAAGGGACTTCTGGGCACTTCTGAGGTTTTCTTGGTTGATGGCAGAGGCTCCGGGTATGTATCTAATTTCACTTTGAAACATATGGCTTTTCTTTTCCATTATCCAAGCTTCTTGAAGCACTGCTCTTAGGCTCATCAGCCACGGTTAGGGTTGACTCAGGGCTCACAAATTGAACAAAGAGAGAGGAAGAGATCCTTCTGAGGTAGTTTGACTAGAGTGGAAAAGAGAGGGGACTGAAGTAAAAGGAAATGTGTGTGTGAGCTGGCTGACTTAGAGCTGGAAGAGCATTCAGAGGTCATCCAGTCCAGCTCCCCCATTTCACAGATGAGGAAACTGAGACCCAATGCTACATTGGTAGCAAGTGGCAGAGGCAGAATTTTAACTCAACACTTCTGACTCCAAAGCCATCAAAGCTCATCCCTGGAAGTAAGTTAACTGAGATGCAAAATGTAAAAGATGGGAGAAATGAGTTGTGTGGATAGGGAAAGGGAGAAGAAAGGAGACATTAAGTCAGACTGCCCACTTGTTAAAAATGAGATGCTGCCACTAGCTTCCATTCCTTCAACATGCAGTTCCTCAATTAGAACTGAGCTCCTAACAGCATGACTGTCATCAGGAGTAGTGAGTGAATGGAGGGGCTGCTCTCTTCAAAGTTACCAGATTTCGGAATTGCCAAATGTCGTGGTCTTTTCTCAAGGCTCATCCTTCCTGACCCCCTGGTAACCTTTGCCTCTGCTGATGACCCTCTTCTCTTGAATACTCTCTTCTCTCAAGGTTTTCATGAAACTGCTCTCCACTGGGTCTCCTCCTACCTGTCTGAGCTATTCTCCTCAGTCTCCTTTGTTGGATTTTCACCCAGGTTATTCCCACTAAGCATGGATGTCCCCCAACGATCTCCCCGGGCCTTCCTCTCGCACCCCTTCCTACTCTTTTACTTGGTGATTTCTTCACCTTCTGTAGGTTTAACAATTATCTCTTTGCAAATGATTCCCATATCAATGCTGTTCTCTTGTTGTTCCTGTTTGTCCTTAGTTTTCAAGGAAGACCAATGACATCAGGGGGTGAAGTCTTCACTTGTGCATGAATTGGATTTAAGTGGGGCAGAGTTGCACGAAGTCATCAGCCTCACTCTCTCTTCCAGGGCAATCAAAGTCCAGTGGCAGGACAAAAGTCAGTATGAGTGGCACTGGCCTCCTATGCAGTGAATGACCTTGGCATCATCTTTATGTGACCAAGCTCTAAGCTCTCCACAGCACCTGCTTTGGCCACGTTCTCATCCACCCAGTTCACCAGGGGAGGTCTTCACATGCTTGGGGTAGATACCCCCCTAACCTAAAAATGGGTTTGAGGCCTGTCAGTTACCCTCACCTGGATTAGCCCATCTTCTGAGACAGTTTTATTGGGGTGTGGCTGCCACACATGCTACAGCTTCTTGGAGCCACAGGTGACCCCAAATCAATATATCCAGCCTGATCTTCTCTCTTGAGCTCCAGTCTCCCATCATTAGCTGCTTCTTAGACATCTCAAACTGGGCATCTCCAACTCAACAAGTCTAAAACAGAATTCATTATCTTTTCCCTAAACTCTTCCCTTTTCTCAATTTCCCTATTACTGTCAAGGCACCACCACCCCACCAGTCACCCAGGCCCACCTTGACATCATCCTCTACCTCTCTTACACACTCCTCCACAAATCCAATCAGTTGTGATGTCATTTCTACTTTCACAATGGTTTTCATATACAGAAAATTTCCTTTTTTTTTCAAATCACACCATTAACCACCCTACTCCAGACCCTTATTAGCTCTAGCCCTTATTAAATATTGTAATACCTTTTACCTTCTCTTAGCCCCAAGTCTGTCCTTACTCTCATCCATCCAACCCTCAGCTGCCAAAGCGATGTCCCTAAAGCACAGGTATGACTATGTCACCCCCCTACTCATTAATTTAAGTGGCTCCTGATTACCTCCAGGATGAAATATAAAATCCTCTGGCTTTTAAGGCCCTTCCCAACCTGGCTCCTTCCTCCCTGGCCAGCCTTCTTACACTTTATATCTCTCCATAGTCAATACCTTATTGCTGTACAAATTCTCCTTAACTCAGCCTCCTGGCTTTCATAGCTCCCTTCAAAACTTAGTTCATATCCCACCTTCTTCAGGCTGTCTTCCCTGGGCATACCTCCACCCCACAGGCACACACAGCCAGGAGGGCTTTCTCTCTTAGAGTAATCTCCATTTACAACAGCTCTACCTTGTAGGGATGCAGCACCACTATCTCCCCCATTAAAATGGGAGCTCCTTGAGGGCAGGAATGCTGCTTCTTTGTCCCTCTCTTTGTATCTCCAGCATTTATCACTGTGCCTGGCACGCAGGAAGACTTAACAAGTGCTGAGTGGATATAAGGTGAGTGAGCAACAGGCCGGCACATGCAGAGGGCATTATCAATCTGGGTATTAGAGCTGCCACCTTTCTGATACTCCCGGTGGTTACTAACCCTCCCCATGTTTGAGTGTAGCTAGGAGAAGCACAATGGTGCTAATGGGTACATGGTTTTGACATTTTTAGCTCTTAGTTAAAAGGAGGCATCATATCATAGAAGATACAGTGATGGGCTTGGAGGCCAAGAAATCTAGATACCTTCTAGCTAAGTGACCTTGAATAAATTGTCTAATCTTTCTCATCTTCTATTTCCTCACCTCTAAAATGGAAGTAAAAGTAGCATGGACCTCACAGTGTTGTTATAAGGCTCAAATTAGACAATAAATGTAAAGTTTGCAAAACTTGAATCTCCATATAAACCTAAGGCATTAGTGGTAGTGGTGATAATAACTCAGAAACAGAGTTGTTATTATTATAGGGTATTATTATTATTAATCCACCTCAAACCTTTCAAGCAATAAGATTTTCTTGGCTCAGACATGCATTTAAATTCTTAAATGAGTGCTTGCTACCAATACCCTCCCTCAAGCTGCCTAAATCTACCTTGTCCTGACCTGTATCGTTCAACAATCACCCAGGCATTATCACTGAACACAGCTGTACTTCAACATTTCAATGGCTCCATGATTTCATCCAAGAGAGAATTCCTTTTATCACTGTAGAGCCCAGGTCACCCACTCATGTGCCTCTGCCATTTTCCAACACATACTCTAGAAGAGACTAGAGGTCATCCTTTGGGTCTCCTAAATGCTGTGGCACCATCAGTGAGGCCATACATCTATTAACTTTGCACTTGTAACACAACCAGCTCACCTACTTTCCTGAACATCCGAATCTAGGGTTAGAGTCCAACTCTAATCCAACCCTAACACATGATAGACATCTGTTAGGCCATTTCCTGTATGGCTGCAGAATCCTAACTAGCCATATTGGTTACAGGGTCAAGAACCACGAAAAGTGCTCCCCAGACAACTTTGTGATTCATGATGTAAAAATAAAAGAAAAATTAAAACCATTTTAGATGAGTAGGGAGGAAAACACTGGGTCTGAGGGCAGACATTTGTGGGGGTAAAGACTCCAGAAAGTCTCCAAACGCCCATGGAGTCTGGCTCCTGTTTGATGGAGAGCCCAGGACATGACAAAAAGTGCTGTTTCATATTTTAAATAATAATTCTTCGTAAGTACTAAGCTCAGGTGTCTCTGTGTGGCTGAAAGAACAAACATATCACCAAGCTGTAATTGTACCTAATTTTATAATCAGGCAACATTTTCAAATTATTATTTGAATTTTGGAGCCCTTTCAAAGTTGGCACCCCAGGACAAAGTTCCCTAGTTCCCTACCCTTGTTCCAGCTCTGCCCACAGGCAAAAATGAGAAATGTGCAGAAACCTAGATGAGCTCCCCCTCCCCTGGTCACCTGCACCCTCAATTCCTGAGACTGTGCTATTCTGAACTCACAAACACACAGTATCCCCAGGAGAATGCCAGCGTTACAATGATGAGCTTGTGTGGCAGGGATCCATTATGACTTCCCAAATGTGATCCAAAGATCCTTCCTCCTCTTCAGTGCTGGGCCCTGCTCACTGTGCACCTACAGAACCTGCCCCAAATATGTCTATTGATATGCTAACTCAGTGGGGCCACCAACCATCTGACCATATGCCAAAGCCTAGAATGGAGGAATTCTTCATCCATTCTTCTGTTGGGTTTTTTTCTCTATGAATTACTAGGAAGAAGCTGAGCTGGGAGGGGAAGAGGAGAGGGGGAGGAAGAAGAAGAGGAGGAGCAGAAAGAGGTAGAGGAGGAGAAGAGGAGGAGAAGGGGAAGGGGAGAATATTATAATAGCTAGAATTTATGTGGTGTTTGAAAGATTGCAGATTACATTATTTCTGTAATTTAATCTTAGCCAGAGAAAATGAATGGGAGGATATCTATCGCAATCACCAAGTATGCTAATTTTCATATCCTTCTAAAGGACGTTACGATAGTAATAGTCATCCTACTACTACTACTCCTAATGATAGCCCTCAATTCTGTAACCCTTCATGGTGCTTTGCATGTGTCATCTCATTTGAGCCTCATAACTACCCTGTGAGGTAAGCGCTATTATGCCCACTTCACAGGTGAGGAAACTAAGCGACTTGCCCAGTCATCTAGAAAACATTTAATAAATATCTGTTCATGTGCATTAGTGTCTCCCCTTTACTCAGCAAACTCCTGTAGCTCCCTGCTCTCTCTGGGGTGAAACACAAACCTCTGTCTGTTTTTTACAGCCCTTCACAAACCCTTCACAGCACCCTTCCCCATGTTCTAGTCCACCCAAACCTCTCCTGTCTCCACGCCCTTTGGCCAGGCTATGCCACCTACCAGAAGCACAGGGCGATCTCATCTTCATCCACCGGCATCCCCCACTTCCTCCCAAAGTCCACTGAAACACCATCTCCTAGCCCTTCTTTCTTGTCATTACCCCATCCCTGCTTCCTGGGCTAGTGGTCTCCTTCCTCAAACTCCCTCATGGTGCTTAGTATATTTTTCTCTTTATACTTTTAGACACAGGTGCAATCTTCCCAACAAAACAGAAATCCCTTGAGAACAGATTGTTTCATTTTTTGTATCTATATCGCCTTCACCTGGGACAATGCTTGGTACACAGTAAGCACCTAATAAATGCTTGTTGATTGATGGCTTAATCTTATTCAATCAACACATATTCTGGATAAACATACACTTTTTGAAGGCTGGGGGAGGAAGTAAGTCAGAGATAGAGAACTAGCTTTATTCTCACAGGACCTGGGTTTAAACTTCGTTCTGAGATTTGGACTTTCTTTTGGGGCCCTTCCAAGTGCCCTAAGGGGTGTTTGGTGGGGCTCAACAAGTGCTTTGCCAGTTTGGAAAAGTCTCTGATCAATTTTTAAAAGAGGAAAGAGCTGAAGCCCCTGTACATGCCATCACACCCGGGCTCTACAACTTTACTGGCTGTGTGACCTCAGAGAAGTCGCTTCTTGTCTTTGGACTGTGTGGAATGAAAGGGTTAAAGAGGGTGATCCCTCCAGCCCCTTCCTCCTGGGCACTGACTGACACAATGGGAGTGAGGCACCCCTCCCACACCCAGCCTTTGAAAGTGCCCTGCAGGCTGCATCATATGGCTGTCGTTAGGGTGAGCATGGATGTTTTATTGAACAACACAGTAAACAGCGACACAAGGCATGCGTAAATTGTTAGTGTATGCTGCTACTGATGTCAGAAGTCACAGGGGCGGGGGAGCGGGCGGGAGTGCTGCGTTTCATCAAAACTGTGTCTCTGGATATGAAATGAACAGAATTCCACTGAATACAAACTAGAGACATGTTCTCTCCCATTCCATCTCTGGCTTACCAACTTGAGGAGGGGAGAGAGAGAGGGAGGAAGGAAGGAAGGAAGGAAGGAAAGAAGGAAGGAAGGAAGGACGGAAGGAAGGGAGGGAGGGAGAGAAAGAGAAAGAAAGAAGGAAGGAAGAGAGAGAAAGAGAAAGAAGGAAGGAAGGAAGGAAGGAAGGAAGGAAGGAAGGAAGGAAGGAAGGAAGGAAAGAAGAAGGCACGGAGAGTTTCCTCACTGGGAGTTACACATTGCCAAGAAAATTGCAGGTTTGGTTTTTAAAAATGTACCAGAGGAAAAGCACTATGTTGTAGTGCAGAGAGACCTGAGTAAAGTTCTCTTTCTAACAGAGAGAGAGAAAGAGAGAGAGAGAGAGAGAGAGAGAGAGAGAGAGAGAGAGAGAGAGACAGAGAGAGACAGAGAGAGACAGAGAGACAGAGAGAGAAAGAAGGAAGGAAGGAAGGAAGGAAGAAGGAAGGAAGGAAGGAAGGAAGGGTGGGAGGAAAGAAGGAAGGAAGGGTGGGAGGGAGGGAGAGAGAGAGAGAGAGAGAGAGAGAGAGAGAGAGAGAGAGAGAGAGATACCAGTTCTGTGACCTTGGCTAAGTCATTTATCCAGGCAACTCTCTAGGGCTGTAAATTATAAAGGAATCCGAACTCTGCTTCAGGGATGAAAGTTTCCACATGGGAGCTCTAGACACTACCACACCCCACTTCCAAGAAAATATGTCAGTCACTGCACTTCTCCCTAGGTCTAAGGAGATAAAAATTAAACAGTCCCTGCCCTCGGGGACCTTCCATGTTTTGCACATTTGGGGCAAGTGAGCAAAGATGGCAAGACCAAAGAGGAAGCACAAGATTCACGTCTCCATCTTGGCCCAGATTCCTCTTGCTCCCCTCCACCCTCGGTGAGCAACCATGGAGCTGATGTGGATCAGAATTTGGGCCAGCCTGGCTGACTCACTGGAGACCAAGGGGCTCCTTTCATTTTCCAACCATAACCAAGAGCAATGGGCACCAGAAAAGCCAATTCTGCGAGCCACCCACCTCCGGGCCAACATTGTGATTCCCCCCTTCCCCCCATCATTCCCATTAAATTGAATAGAGTTCTGAGACTTAAATAAACTCAGACATTCCAATGTCTGGATTTTTCTCTCCCCAAAGTTAGCAAATGTTTAAAAAAAAGAACGAAAGAAAACAATTCACCATAAAGGAAAGAAAAATCCCCAAAGAATGGGAAAAGCAAATTTACAAATTGAGAGGCTAGAAGCTAAATAAATAAATCAATAAATAAATCTTGGGATTCAAAAAAAACGACCTCTTTGTCGTAAGGTCATAGGATTTAGAGCTGGAGGGACCTCAGAGAGCTCCCTCTTCCAGCCGGTAGCATTCCACAGGCAGGATTTAGAGCAAGGGGAAAATGGAAGCGTCCAGGGGTGACTTTCAGGGAAACAGCAGCAGAGTGGGGCGGGCACTAGATGGGAGGACTGGAAACCTCTCTCTGGTTCGAGAGTCCGTTCCTTCACTTGCCAGCAGGGAGGTTATGGAACATTCACTCCTCCCACCCCCAGCCTCAATTTTCCTGGTTGAAAATTGAAGAAGAAGGTCCCAAAGGTCCCTCCTCATCTAGCATTCTATGACATAGGATGATTTTGGTATAACAAATAAAGACAAGGTTTACCTATCAGCACAGACTTACTAACCAGCCCTCTATATCACAAGTTCCTAAAAAGAGAGCTTCGGTCCCATTTTGTCTTCACCCTGAGTTCTAAGCACATCTTTGGGTTCTGGGTCAGAAGGAGTTCTCTTTACAAGGTGGAAAGAGCCCTGATTTCAACAAATGGGTTTGGAATCTGTCCTGTTCCTGAGGGCCCAAGGAATGAATGCTACTAGTAATGGGTGCTGGTGGTGGATCTTTAGGGAGCGGAGGAAGGAGGGCCCCTTAAGCTAACTGAGTTCGTACTTCAACTGTGCAGAAAGCAAGGCAGAAGGAAAGGCACCAAGTCAAGCACTAGCAGAAAAGACATACAAAGTGAGCAATGATAGGAAGAGAAATCTGGAGAGGCCCTGGCTGACAAGAAACCTAGACAGTTAAAGGCTCTCTGCACACACACTGAAAACAAACTCAGGAGCGAGGTGGTTGTTTGGCAGGTGTGGAAAGGAGAAGGATCCCCCAAGCACCCAAGGATGCCAAGGGTAGGGCTGAAGGACTCCCCTGCATAGGCCCATGCAAGGCTGGGAAGGAAGAGGGCTCTGTATTCTTCCCTTGACATACTGCCATTATTATTAGTTTAACAGCCAAAGATAACAAGAACGTGTTCCACTTTCAATGGCAAATTCAAGGAATAAATATTTCTCAACTGTCCAGGAAGTTGTGAATCTTCATCGTGGCAGGAAGTTGATAGTGGATGATTTGGTCATTATTCAATAAGCTTTTATTAAATAACTACAATGTGTGCAAAGCACTGGACTAAGTGCCGGGGATAGAAGAAAGACACAAAACCATCCCTGGCCACAAAGAGCTCACATTCTTCCAGGGGCAAACAACATGGACACAGCAAAGTGAAAACAAAGTATGCAAAGGACTTTTACTGTGGGTGAGGGATTCACAATTTTTAGGTCTAAGGAAAGGTCTTGTTGTATGAAAGATGGAATTGAGGTGGGAGGAGGACATGCCAGTGTATTGGCAGTCAAAATGGATTTGAGTGACATGTTTGTGACATCAGAGGCTTTTAGACCACATGGGTTTAAGCAGCATTTTTGTGACGATTTTAGGTCACGTGGGTGAGTTGCATGTGTAACTCACCTTTGACCCTGAACAAGATATATAAAACAAGGAGTTGGCTTTGTTTTTTCGGAGCTCTGAGCTGCAGCAGTAGTGACGCATGACTCTGAGCCAGCCGTTGTCGAGCTCCCTGGCTGAACTCAGATGTTGGTAACTACAAATTGTATTTGGTCTGTTTGTAATTTGTTTGTATTTTCTCTGAAGTTCAGGGTGCTGGCTTTTTCCCCTGAACTAAGTGAATGATATCTGTATGCTGCATTAAAGTAAGATTGTTAACCCCTTAACATTGCTTTCCTTAGTAAAGCAGATCAAAAGGACCTGGGCTTGTAACGTTCTGTGAGCTGGTTGTTGGTGGTCTTACACCCCCACAGCAGCTGCTAGCCAGATTGTTGAAACAGTCAGGCACAGTGGACAGTTGGTGCAAATGCTTGAAGACAAGAAACTGGAATGTCACCTAAGAGTCAGCAGGTCAGTTGGGCCAGAACATAGAGGGTGTGGGGGTGGGACATCAAAATGGCCAGCATTCATTTGGAAAAACCGGGCCTTTCTATAAGGAAACAAATAGTCTGAGCTTTTCAATTTCAACGTTCAGAAATGAAAGCAAATGCTGCCTCAAATGCAGACAAAATCCAGTGCCCACTAGCTAAATCTGAGTGGCCCTGCAACACTTCAAAGGCACCAACCAAGCACCAGGTACCCGCCAAGTGGGAGCTAATCACCATCCTAGAGAAGTTGACAAGGATGGAAAAAGCCTCTCTGCTCTCCCAGCTATCAGAGACAGTGAAGTGATTCTTGAAAGAATAGGAGAGGAGGCTCAGGACACTGCAGAGAAGAAAGGAGATGTGAAAAGACAGAGGAAAACTAAAATCCTTATGAGGGGATTGGAGGGGAGAAGAATATGACACTGAGACAGGACAAAACAGAAAGGGCTGATGGACCCTTGGGGCTTAGTAACAGGTATGAAAATCCTGTCAACAAAGGGTAAACTAGATGATCTCTGGAGGAAGCAGCTTCTTGTGTTAGAAGGAATGAGGATACAGATTCTCAGGTGTCATCAGGTGAGAGGTCATCTACAGAAGGTCAGGGCAATATAAAGGGGGGTGGTGGTGGAACTTAGAGCTCCCTGATGATGTAATACAACCAATCAAACAATAAGCATTTATTGAGCACCTCTTGCCAAGGGGATGGTCTCTCAGCTGGGAAGGATGAATAAAAATAGTTAACAAAAAACTGAAATCCATGGGAAGTGTGGAGATGCCAAGAGAGTGTCCCCACACCTGGCTTGGGTGCTGGAGATGCTGACTGGTGTGACTGCGGAGCCATCTTCGGTGATTTCTGGGAGAAATGCCCCAGACCCTAAGGAAGGGCCAATGCTATCCTAGTCTTCAGAAAGATACAATCCAGGTTCAAATTCTGACTTTGCTACTTCCCAGCCTGTGACCTGGGACCAGTCAGCTCCCCTCTCCTGATCCTCCTGTGTAAAATGGAGGAGTTGGACAGATGCTCTAGAGTCCCTTCCAACCCTAGCCCCCCTCCCCAGCTTGTTTCCACATCAGGCTTTTCATCTCATCTATTTCTCTATATCTTTTTTCATCCATCGTCATTTTCTTGTTCCCTCTGCTATCTCCCCAATCCACCAATTTATCCTCCCTTTCAATGTTTCAGCAGACATTCTTCCCTCCAAACACGCCCCAGAGGTTCAGAGCCTTGTTCCAACTAAGGTCAACTGCACAGAATGGAAAAGATGGGAGCGGGGTTCAGTTTCACGTGCCTCAGACTGCAATCCGTTATGTCTCCTTTAAGGGATTTCAGTTAGGGAGGGATGGGAACCTGTGCTGAGTCCGAGCAGCTGGGTAAACACTTTTCTGCAGCACCATGGAGAGAATGGCCTGCTCCATGGAGAAGTCTTGCCTCTTGGCCACGGATGGGGAACAGGCGCACCTGAGAGCACTTCAGGGGAAGAGTGTATGTGGTGTGATGCTGTGTGTGTGTGTGTGTGTGTGTGTAACGGAGTTGATGGCAAAAACGTGAATTTGCTCTTCCTGAAAGAGCCTGCCTGCTGTCCATTAGCAGCAGCACCAAGCAGATTGGAGGCAAAACTAATTGGGGGGGGGGGGTGGGCCCTGCAGGAAAGATGTCCCTAACCCTGCCCTGCCCTGCTCCATCCCCATCAGCAAAGGCAATTATTATAGATCACCACCTCACTGAGAGGCTCGGAAAGGAATTGATCTACCTCCTGCCCTCCAAGCCGACTCATTATGGATTGAATCGCCTGCTACTGCATGGAAGAACAGTATCATAGTCTCCTAGACTGGGGCCAGAAGGGGCCTCAGGAACCATTAGTCCAGAGTCCTCATTTTACATATGAAGAAACTGAGGCCCTGGGGAGTTGAAAGAGCGTGACAGCCCTTAAGAGAAAGACAGCCCAGGACCTGTCACATAGTAAGTACTTAACAAACATCTGCTGCCTTGACTTTACCAAGGTCACACAGGTAGTCAATGTCAGAGGCAGGATTTGAATCTAGGTCTTCTGACTTCAAAACCAGTATTTTAGATACAGTTTAAAGAAAACTTGGGAACACACCGGTTGGAAGAGATGGGGACAAGCAGGTATACTGATTAATGAATGAATGAGCTAATTAATTAATTAAAACTATGAAACAATTACAATATTCCAAACAAATAGAAAAGCAAGACATTATCTGCTCTCTGACAGATCACACACGAATTAGAGGAGACAATATATCTTGGAATGTTCACCTCCCACTGAGGTGGTGACCTCCTCTGCTGGTGGTAGGGAGACATAGCTCCTTCCTATACACCCCTTTTCTGTGATGGAAAGACCTAGGGATGGAAAAGCCCTGAGTCTTAGGATTCACTGGTAGGTCAGGTGAGAATTCCCGAGGAGGGTAGAGACCATAGCTTGAGCCGGCTAGACCTCATGAAGAAAAAACATAAATGCTTCCGACATTTTTAAGATTTTTTGGTTCAATTTTTCTCTCACCTCACTGATGCCTTGCACAGCTCCCTATACATAATTATTAATACGTAAACACTTGTTGAATACAATGGAATGAAATGGGGTAACAAAATCTGCGGGCTTTGCATTTCAAAAGATGGTAATTGTGTTATTCCACAATTCTCCTAATAAGATGCTGAGGACAAGATGTTAAGGGGACAGGCTTAGTGGCTCTGTGCAGCTTCCCTGAAGGTCCGTAGCACACAGAATGAACATGCTGATGGAAGAAACAGACTCTGTCTGCCTGTGCTCACAGAATCCCGCTCCCAACACTTTTCACAGCAACTGAAAAACTGGTCATGTTTACATGGCAACGCAGGAATCCTTACAGGGGACATGCTTCTTGACTCTGGGAGCAGCTGCTGAAATGCAGTCTGGAGGCCACGTAGGAAGGAACTCATACCAACAGGCCCAGAGAAAGCAGGCCTTCTCCAGTGGCCTTAAAAATGGCAGGGGCTACACTTTCACAGACCACAAACAGAAAATGCTGAGAAATTCCTCATCAGACCAGCAGACATCACCAAGAAAATCCATTTTGAAGACTTCCAGCTGCGAGGAAAAGGTTCTCTATGGTTTTCTGTAGTGAGAAATATGTCTGGCTACCACGGCACTAGATGAGGTGTCCCTGCCTCCAAAGGAATGCCACTGGTGCTACCATTATCAGTTTTCTCTTTGCATTGTCATCACCTAACTCAAAGTCCGGCACACGGTAGGTACTTGACTGAGGGAGCCTCTGCAAATTCCACCTCTCACACACCAGCTATGTGATAATGAGCAAATCCTTTCACCTTTCCAAGCCTAATCTGTAAAATCAGATTTTACAATGACTTCAGAGGGCTAAATGGGAAGTACTACTCTTTTCTTTTCAATAGAGAAGTGGTGGACTACAGATACTGAACGAAGTATTCGTTATCAAATATGCCTGAGACCTACATTACTGAATGCACTCTGGTTGTCCCAGCCAGCCAGCCCCAAAGAGGAGGCTTGCTTAGCAGTTCAAGTATGGGATTCTACTTGAAAGGTGATGATTTGGGATCATTTCTGGCTTCCTCCTGGGAATCCCTGCAATTTCTACAAAGGAGCGGGGAGGCTGATCAACCCACTTAGTGAGTTCATTTCCAAAAAGAAAAGAATGAAATCTCTATTTCGTCCTGCTGAAGCTCACAGAGCAAGACACTGCCATTAGAACTCATAGCAAGAAACATAAATCCGAAGGCAAAGGAAGTCAGTGGCCAAACTCTGAGGTCCTGAACATAAGAAGGCTAAAAGTTCATAACAAGATAACACTTCCCTGCGCCTGTGCTTGGTGTTTTTCTCGAGATCCTTTCTTCTCACAGGGTAGATATAATTTACTTAGATTTTCAAAGAGCTTTTGATAAAGTTTCTCACAAGAGACTACTATTGAAACTTGGTAACCATGGAGTGAAAGAGAAAGTCATATCAATGAATTAAAAATGGCCTGAGAGAGCTAGCGAGAAAGAAGCAAAAAGGAGA
The DNA here is from genome assembly GCF_011100635.1 of Trichosurus vulpecula. NCBI lineage: Eukaryota > Metazoa > Chordata > Mammalia > Diprotodontia > Phalangeridae > Trichosurus > Trichosurus vulpecula. The sequence continues at coordinate 199,465,919 of NC_050581.1, read as the reverse complement.
ACTCAATGGGCAATTCTCATCGCAGGGAAAGGTTAATTACGGAGGCTCTTGGGACTCGGTGAGGAGCTCAAGTTGTACTTAAGCAGTGACCAGGAAGGCGAAAGGCCAATTGGCATTCCCCTCCATGCCCTGCGTATCTGCTCCCCACACAGAGCTCCCATTGATTCCGAGAGAATCTGGCACACTGGGAGATGCCCGGGGTGAGGGGGAGAATCCAAAACCAGCGAGGCGGGAGGAAACAGGTGAAGAAGGAAGATAGGCTCAGAGGGTCCTGAGGAGATCTCTGAAAACGAAAAGGGAGCGGCGTTAAACCGGCCAGAGCCGAGCTGCGTTTTCTGGGAATGTTTGCATGGTGATCTATAAAAACATATGGTGTTTAAAAAAACCCAACAACAACAGAAAGAAATTATGATCTGAACAAAGCGGACTTGTTTGCTCACCAGAGAGAAATCTCAGGGGCTACTTACTTCACAAAATTCACAGAGCTCTGCAGTATAACCAAACTAAATATAACAGCGAGTTAGCCCAGTGTGGATGTGTAGAAGCCATTCATTCACTCACTCATTCACTCATTCATTCATTCATTCATTCATTTATTCATCCATTCAATTCACCAAGTGTTTATTAAACACCTTCTACATCCCAGACATTGTGCAAAGAGCAGGGGATATAAAAAGAGGCAAAGGCAGTCTACAACCTCAAGGAATTCACAATCTAATGGATTAATATAGTTCCTCTTTGTCTTCCTGGGGTTTATATTCTATTTTCAGAAAATAACACATACAGATTAAATAAATACTAAATATATTCGGAATAAATATCTCTGTACCCAGGTTTACTGTCAAGAACAAAAATATGGGTTGGAGTCGGAGCTGTGGTTGGCAAATGATCCTAAATCAGCGGGCCCTGACCATTGGGAAAGAGGGGATAACATGAAGGATCTTGTATGAGAAATAGCAGTGGAGTTGACCCTTAAACAGAAGCTGTCAATCTAAGAGATAGAGGGAGAAGAGAAGGCATTCCAAGAATTGAGCACAGCCTGAGCAAAGAATGGGAGGGAGACTGTAGGTAAAATAACACAGACCAGTTTGGCCAGAATGTGGAGTGCTCAAAGGGAAGGAATATTTAACAAACTTACAAACGTAAGTTAGCATCAGGTTGGGAAGAGTTTTAAAAGCCAAAGATAGAAGGTCATACTTTGTCCTCAACACAATGAGTCACTTCCTGAGCACAAGAGTGGTACAGTCAGACCTGTGTGGCCACCATCCAAGGCTGGCACAATCAGAGAATGTTGTCAATCGGCTCATTATTAAATGTTTGCTTTGTGATTAGAGGAGGGTCATTTCAGAAACCCACAAGGGAAGATACTGATGGGACACTGAGAACATTGCTTCTGTTTGAAGTAGACATGGAATATATTTCAGAACGCAGCTCCCTTCTCCTAGTGCAGAGATGGGAGTCTAAGCAACAGTCAGGCAGGTGGAGATGGAGGTGAGTTTTCTTTGTTTTTATTTCTTTGTTATAAGGACAAATGCTGGGGTCAAGGGAGAGGAGAGGTTGGACCATACCAGGAAATGACTACTATTGTTTTTTTAAAGGCATCAACACTTCATCTCCTTTTTTAAAAAAAAAGTGAAAGAAAAAGAAGAAAAAATGTTTCATGTTTCATAATGAACTTTTAAGACTGACTCTTCTTTCCTTTTTGGAGTGAGCCAAAGCTCTCGAAAGTCATGTTCCAAGCTCCTCCTCCTCCTTTATATGGTTAAATTGGGGAATGAGATAATTAGATGACTTTGATCAATGCTGATCTTCGAAAGACTCGAGCTCAGCATCCAGAATTATTTAGTCAGAAAAATGGCATCGCTGGAAAACTAAATAAAGCAGCTCTTACCAGACAAGCCATGCTAATCAGTGGATGCCATTGTAATGCATCTGACCTAAGAAGACCCAGCTGGGCATCCCACCGCTAACCCTCACTGCTTGTGTTGCCTTGGGCAAAGCCTCAGTCCCCTCAACGTAAAATAATGGGTAGAGCCAGATCAGCGGTGCCAAGCTCAAACAGAAGCCTGGCGCTAAAGAATCTGTCAGGGCCCCATATTGACTTAGAAGATCACATGTTAACATTATCTATGTTCTGTCAGATTTTTATTTATTTGGCTAAATATTTCCCAGCTTCATTTGCATCTGGTTCAGCTGCTCTTGGGAATGAATGCATTATCTGACAAACTTGGACTGGATGATCAATGAGATCCCCTCTGTGTCTAGAGATATGTGAAGGGTTTCTTTTTATCCCAATTATACAAACAAAAGGGATTTAGATGGATTAAAACATTAATAATGGTTAGCATTTACAGAATACTTTAAAACGTGCTCATCACCTTGCATTCATCATCTTATTTAGACCCTTAACATCCCCATGAGATGAATGCAATAGCTATTATTATCCTCATCTTACTGATGAGGAGGCTAAGACAGAGATGTCAAGTGACTTTCCCAAGGTCACACAGCTTAAATGTGTCAAAAATGGGACTTGCAGCCAACTCGCTAATCGTATACCTATCTGTGATTGCTATTCACTATATATTCACTGTATGTCTCTTTTCATTGACCAATTCTGTGAAACAGCACACTGGAGAGATTTTTCAAGAGGATCGATCTATTTAAGCAAAGAGAATGCCACCAAGCACCAAGTAACTCTTTCCAATATTCTGTCCTTAACCATGCATGGTTTTATTAGAGTGGGCATTTCTCCCACCAGTACAGATTACAGTCCTTCTTTTAATGTTCGACCCATAGAAAACTCGTGTTCATGAGTTGTGGAAGTTGTCTTCTGCTGTGGATGAAGCACCTGGCAAGGAGCACGCTGAACCAAGCTGTGCAGGCTCCTGGATGCAAGCTCTTCTCCTTGGTCAGACCTTCTGCAGTTTGTGCTCTGCTGACCCAGTCTTCAGGAACCCAGAATTCTCTCCAAGCCATGAAAGTAGGATGTTATGGGAGGAATTCCCATAGTGACCCATGAACAGATCAGAGTACCACACCAGTCCTGATGCCCTTACTACTTACCGTGCCGATAAAATTGTAAGGAGCTCTTTTCTGTTCTGGACCCGAAGATGGTTACTTTTGTATCTGGAATCACTGATCAATGTAGGCAAATTCAGGATCTAAAGGGGACACACAAAAAGTTTTTTTATTTAAAGTTTCATTGATAAATCCTTTTGCAAAAGCTAAAGCTCAGGGCCAACCCCCAATAAAAATCATTACCACCTTCACAGGTCCTCCCCTCCTCCAGGTAAGCAGTCAGAAGAAGTGGGATCTTCCACAGGTGTGAAAGATTGGACTTCAGCCAACCTCCTCAAATTGCCAAATGGGTTGTGGGGAAAGGAAAAGAGGGAAGAGGTGATTAGTCTCTCTCAAAGCTCAGCTAAAGGGTAGTACGTGCCTGACTGTGTGATTCCCACATGATTTACTCTATAAAAGAATATTGTCCTCTAGACTTAGAGTATTTTGTTGAGTGTGGTGGCAAAGGCCTATTTTCTCCATAAGGAAAATGAACTAGAGGTGAGCAGGGGATCAAGTAGCCCCACAGTCCACAGGGTTCACAGTACTAATAAAAGGCTAGGTCTGTATTTCACCTTCATTTATTGGCTCCCGGCTAAACTGATCCTTTTTCCCCCTTTGTGCCTCCATATTGCCACAGATCCTACTCTATGGCAGTGCTGTCTTCTCTCCAGGCCCCAACATGTGTGTGTGGTGTGTGTGTGTGTGTGTGTGTATAAGTGTGTGTGTGTGTGTGTGAGAGAGAGAGAGAGAGAGAGAGAGAGAGAGAGAGAGAGAGAGAGAGAGATGGACTCATCGGTGCCAGGTGGTACTCCCTTCATGATGCACAGCCTTCCTAGCAATGCTTTGTGCTTGATTCTTCAGGCCTTGATGAAAGCCGTGTCTTTATAGAACTTCTTTTCTTTGCCCTTTCTTTTTGCTCTTTCTTTCACATGCTTTGGTATGCGAAATATTGTGGAGACGGAAAAAAGCCACATGGATAGGGAAATCAAGACTCTAGTAAATTCTCACATTGCCAAAGACACCCAAGGGGGCCTATCTACCTCCTGTTAGTATGCTTGGACATACCCATGACACCAACATCCTGTGAGCAAGACAAACCACCCTTTTCTGCAATGTTACACACACACACACACACACACACACACACACACACACACACACCCCTACCTCAGTCACATACCACATATCTACATCTGCTTCCACAAGCAGCATGTGACCTCATGCATACAGAACCAGCTTTGGAATCAGGAAGCCATAGACCCAAGTCCTCCCTATGACAAATGTTTGCTGCTTGGCCATGAGAAAGTCACTTAACCTTGAAAGGCACTAAACATTTGACCTAGCTCAAAGGTCAAGTCAATAAGCATTTTTAAGCACCTACTATGTGCCAGAGGCTAGACAATCTCTTGCTAGGTATATTAGCATGGATCCTTGTGGCACATGGGCTAGACTAGACAGCAATGGGGCCAATACAACTCTCAACTCTGTTTCTCTGTGAATCTCTCAGTGCATCCAGGCAACTTTCTAAGATCCATTGTAAGTGAAGTTGCCAATATGCATTGGTGGAGGATGGAGTTTCAACACTGGGAGATCTCTAGATGGATGAAATCACAAGTCTGGATCAAAACAAACATACCAAAAAGGTTTGTTGGGCCTCTCCAAGGTGTTAGGATGAGGTGATAAAATACAGGAAAGGCTTTGCAAACTCAGGTTTGACCCCCTCCAAAAAAGTGTTTTATGAAAAAGTTCTGTGCATGTGTGCACATTGATGTTTATAGGCCATAAGTACATTAGGAGCAGGATGTCACAACCAATGTCAAGAGCAAAAGGATGAGCGGATGTCTTGGATATGGGTGGGAAATGAGCAAAATCTGGATCAAAGGCATGGATGGAAACCAGCACTTCTCTCCCCAGAAGATCACCTTCACTTCTGTGCCAACATTGCACAGACACATTCCCCAACATGAAAGGTCATGATGGTTGTGAGCCCTGAGGGAGACATAGTTCTAGGGAATCATGAAACTAATTTTAGGGAAGCCTACTACTCCTCTCCTTCCTTCCAGCCTGCTCCAGTCACAGATCTATGATCCACTTGTTGCTTTCCTTAAATGTGCCCTTGAGAATCAAGGAGCCTAGAACTGAATAAAATGAGACTAAGGATTTCTAGGTAAGTAAAGCCATGCCTTCAACAGATATTTCTCTGAAGGCATTTTGGAACTCATGCGCCCCTTCCATTGTGGAATACCCAATCATCTGAGATGATCTGCCTCACTCAAACAGTGAGATATGCCACATAATTCCCCTCCCAGAATAAAACAGATTTTTACAGTTGAGAAAACCGAGGCAAGGAGAGGTGAAGTGGCTTATCCAGGGTCACACAGCTAGTAAGTGCCTGAGGCTGTATTTGAACTCAGCTCTTTCCAAGCCCAGCATTCTGCCTACTAAGCCATTCCTTACTGCCCAGGATCATACAGCAGGTATGGAGGATCGTAGATTTAGGGCCAAAAGGGACCTCAGAGACCAATGATGATGATGATGATGGCATTTATACAGAGCTTTAAGGTTTGCAAAGTGCTTTACATGTTATTTAGATCCTCATAACGGCCCCATGTGGCAAATGCTATTACCATCTTTATTTACAGATAGGGACACTGAGGGAGAGAAGGATGGGGTGACCTGCCCAGAATGACACAGCTAGTGAGGATGTGAGGCAAGATTCAAACTCAGGTCATCCTGACTCACTCTGTCTACTATGACAACAAGATGCCTAAGACAAAAGCACAATATTCCCTGCCCTCAGTGGGCTTACATTATACTGGAAGATACAGGTAAATACAAAATGTGTTTTATGATAATTTTGTACAATGGAAGTCAGTTAACCAGCATTTATTAAAGGTTTTTATATGTTAGGCACCAAACTAATGTACTGTGTGCCAGGCACTGCTCGGACATTCACAACTGGGAGGGACCTAGAAAGGGTTCTTGAAGGGAGCCGAGCTTTGGACGGAGGTGGAGCTACCAGAGGGAGGAAGGGCGTTCTAGGCATGGGGACAGGCAGGAAATGGAATAGCATCTTGAGCCAGTTTGGCTGGAACCTACAATCCACCAGGGTGGGGCGGGGCAGGGAGTGACAGGTATCAGTCTGAAAAGATTGATCATCTGAAGCCAGACTCTGATGCATTTTAATGCTAAGCAAGAGTTTGTATTTTATCCTACAAGGCAGAGGAAGACACTAGAGCTTTGAGAGCAGAGCAGACGGTAATGGAGTCAGGCCTGTGTTTTAGGAATCTCAGCTTGGCAGTTATGGGGAGGATAGACTGGAAAAAGGAGACAACGGGGGCAGGGAGATCAAGGCACAAGGTGAAGAGGACCTGAACTCAGGTGGCCACTATGAGAAAAGTCGAGATCCCAGAGATAAAGTCTTTGTTCGTGGCCCCCTGGACGCATCGGAGGGGAGCACCGGGAGAGGAAGAACATTGTCAGGGGAATAAATTGGAAGGTGTTGGCAGCCTGCAGGACCCAATAAGAACCCCCCTCCCCATGAAGCAACTGCATGAAATACTCCCCCAAAAGAAGGGATCCGCTTCAGTTCACAATGATATCATTCAACTATAATGTCCCTTAAATTAAAACCACCTTTAAGTCCGTGTTTCACAAAAAGCTTTTCAACAACAACAAATTAAAGACCCAATTTGAATGAGAACAAATCTGACTTAATTTTTTAATCACACAAAAGGGGTTAGACAAGCCCTGTCCCCTGACTTTCATTCACCTGGAGGGGGGAGGGGTGTCATGTTCTCAAAAGCTATGATATTCAATGAAAAAAAAAACCACTTTTTTTTTCTCCTGTAAGGGGGTCGCTATTTTTCTTTACTATTTCTCCCTGAAGAAATCATGAAGAAAAATGCTGGAGTCCACTTCCCTTTTTCTTCCTCCCCTATAAAGGAAAAATAGATCTTGCAAGTCCCATCAGGCATCTTGGAAACGAACAAGGCTATAATGACTGCGCCAAGCAGCCTGGGAATGGAAAAGAAGTTTCCCAAGAATGTGTGGAGACAGTCTCACAGTTGTGCTAAAACATCGGAAGGAGCATTTATGGGATGGGAGAGGGGCCGTGGGCCCCCTGGGAGCTGAGGAGGCCTCTATTAGCGGAGGCATTTGTTTTAAATATATACATTTAATGAGATCATTTGTTTCCCACAGGTTAAATCAAACCTAGTCATTTATCATCTCAGATATGCAGAAGAGAGGGAGAGGAGAGAAAGACAACCTAAAATAACAGGCCCTTCTCCAAGGTGCGATTTCTCTTCCCTCTATTTGCACAAACTCTCATATTTCTTTCAGCAATGATTAAAGATAGAATGGACCATCACCAATTAAAGGACCAGAATCCCATCTCTTGCACTTCTGTTCACTCTTTGTTTAACTAATTTCTTCTTTTATTTATTGTTTTAAATGCATTTGTATTTTGTACATCATATAAAATTTCTAGTAATGCTCCCCTTCTGTTGACAGCCATTGCTTGTAATAAAGATTGGGGGGACAGGTCAACAAAACCAACCAACACATCGCCGAGGTCTGATATCACATAATACTATATTTCCATACCCCCAATCCACCACTGCTGTAAAGAAGGGAGGAAAGTGAATTCTCACATCCCTTCTTTGGGCCAAGCATGGTTATGATAATTTTGCAATATTCAACAGTAATGGTCCAGGACATTCTCATGAATAATCCTCATAGCTCCTCACCCAGGCAAGGAAACAGAACAGTTCATGAATCAGAAATGCAGCCACCTTTGCCTCTACAGCAGCACAGGTCAGGATTGTAAACTTGACCTTACCCACAGCCCACTGGGAACTGTGGAAGCCCCAGATTCTCTATGTCAAGATTAGCAACAAAGTCCTTCCACCGAGTCAACTCAACAGCCATGTGGCCATCTCATTTTTCAAAGCTGCTAAAATAATTAGCCATCAAAGTAATTATCCATCCTCAACAAACCAAAGTCACCTTCAGGTAGTCCTCCAGAGGTGCCTCCATTTCTGGGTTTCTGACCATTCTCTAGCCCAAGTGTCATCATCTTGTTTGGGTCACGGACCCCTTGAGCAGCTACTTTGGTGAAGTCCATAGACCCTTTCTCAGAATCATGTTTAAATTCATAAAATAAAATACATATGATCATAAAGGAAAGCAATTATATTAAATCCAGTTATCAAAATATTTTTTTTTCAAAAACAATCTCATGGGTCCTCTGAAATCTATCCAACTAGGGAGAAAGGATCATGGGCCCTAAGTTAAGAACTCTTGTTTTACAAGGTGAAAAAATAGAAATATTCCTCCCTCTCCCCATCATCCACAATGTTCTTGGGTAACTGAGGCATTACCGCAACAGGGCTAAGTCCTAAGTCCCTAAGTCCATGGTGGACTTGGGAGTACTCTTCTCATTAGAAAGAAATGAAATAATAAAGCACAGATATATAAGATGTGTTTAAAACATATCCATTTGAAATGTGTCTAACATTTATCCAATCAGTTGTTGAGTCTCATTAACTTGACCTCCATCTCTAGAATCCATTCCCTCCTCTCCCCTCACAGTCACTACTGTGGTTCAGCTCTTCCCCACCTCTCACCAAGACTATTACAATATCCTTCTCCTTGGTCCCCATCTCCAGCCTTTCCCTAGTCCAATCCATTCTCTGTAAGGCCACTGAGGTGGCATTCCTAAAGCCCAACTTTGGCCATGCCATTCCTTTGCTCAAGAACTCTCACTGGCTCCTACTGTTTCTAAGATCAACTCAGAACTTCTCTGGTGAGCCCACAGAGCCCTTCACATCCTGTTTTCAGGGTCCCTTTGCAGACTTATCTTTCATTACTTCTCACAGACTTTATAGTCCAGACAAAGTGAACTACTCCTTGCACATAACATCCTTCTCCCATCTCCATGACTTTGAAAAGATGCCTTCTATGCCTGGAAATCAGTCACTCCTCATCTTCACATCTTAGGATCCCCAACTTCCTTCAAATTTCTCCTTCAGTGTTACCTCCTATAAGAGGCTTTATTGCCCTTCAATTGTTAGCATCCTCTAAATTACTCAGGATTAATTTTGCATATAGTTTTGCACTTACATGCTAAGTAATTCATGTAAGTAATTCACCTTCCCACATAATTTTAGTTCCATGAACACAGGTGATGCCACACTGGGGGTTTCTTTGGTTCCCAGCATTTAGGACAGGACCAGGTCTATGATAGGATCATCGATAGAGAGATAGAAGGAAAGTGGAGTCCACATTTTGTCTGGTTTCCTCATTTTACAGAGCAGGAAAAGGAGAGCCAGGTTCTCAAGGTCACACTGGTAGGAGATGATATTATGGGCAACATTCCAAAGAGAAAGCTCTTTTCATTGTACCACATGGCCCTGTGGGTCTTTAATAAATGTTTGGGAATGAATGAACAAATGAACTAACAAACGAATGAATGAATGGATCAATGAATGAATGAATACTGGAAAATCTATCACTAGATACAGGAGAAAAGCCTAATGACTTTGAGGGGTAAAAGGATGAGAAGTCAGGTTGGCAGAGTTTTCGAGAACAAAATAATCATCCCCTTCACACCCTGTAACTAAGGGAGTTACCACTGGACTGGATAATGACTCCAAATCAATGGCAAAAAGACAGTATTATAGAAAGTTTCAGATTTCATCAGCACAACTATCACGACAGAAGGCCGTACTGCTTCAAAAGGTATATAAGCCACGTTGGTCGTATTGTATACATTGCTCTCTGGGTTCTGCTCACTTCACTCTGCATCAGTTCATATAGGCCTTCTCAGGTTTCTCTGAAACTCTCCTCTTCATTATTTTTATAGCCTAATATATTGCACTATATTTATATACCATACTTTATTTGCCATTCCCAGATCGATGGGCATCCCATTAGTGTTCAATTCTTTGTCACCACAAAGGGAGTTGCTGTGCATATATTTATACATATGGACCCCTGCTTTCTTTCTTTGGTCTCTTTGGGGTATAAGCCTACCTCCTGACAGAGAGGTGATGAACTCTGATGCAGATGATGTAAGTGTAGTGATGTAGGTGATGGTGCAGAACAAGACGCACAACTTTGGACATGGCTGACATGAGAATTCGTTTTACTTGACGAAGTATATTTGTTAAAAACAGTTTTGTTTTTGTTTTCCAATCACGGGGGTGATGTAGAAGAAGAAAATTAATTCTCATTTACAAATTGATTTAAATAAGTTTAAATTGTTAATTTTAAAATGTAATATAAAAATAAATTAACCAATCATTTCATTTAATTGTTCACTTTAAAATGTAACACAAAAAATAAAAGAAGGTAAAACGAACAAGCCAGTGGGACAACGTAGCCAGATGCCAACGCTGAAGGCACAGAAGCACAGTGAGACCTCTCTCAGGGTTGGCTAAGTGGGGGTACCAGGCACTGTGAATCACAACCCTTCAATCCTCATGAAGAAGAGGGGCAAGGTGGTCTCACCATGGCTTCTAGCATCACAAACAGGATTCACACCACAAACAAAGAACCTGTCAAGAGCCTCTAAAAGTTACACTTCATTCTAAGTCCTGGGGCCATGAATGTCAGTTCTGCAGGGAGGGAAAATGGAAAAGTCCCAGAGACCACAAGAATCCCACTCAGAAATCCACAAAGAGCTTTTCCTGAATCTCATGATGATAGGGAGGGAAACAGGTATGGAGAGACTGTATAAAATTCTGCAAGTCTTTTTTGGTTGTTTTTGCAGAGGGAAGGCAGGGCAATTGGGGTTAAGTGACTTGCCCAAGGTGACACAGCTAGTAAGTGTGTCAAATATCTGAGGCCAGATTTGAACTCAGGTCCTCTGCAGGTCTTATAGGCAAGGAGGCACCTCTGAAGGCACTGGTGGAAGCTCTGGGGGCAATCGGTCTGAGAATGGAGCCATACTTGGGGCCAAGAGCAGACAAGCCAAGTCTAGGACCACATCCAATCTCCCTCCAGTTCCTCTGTCTGAGGATCTCCCATGGCAGCTCAATCCACCCTGGATGAGCTGTGCCACTATCCCTCAAGCAGCCAAACAGAATAAGGAGGGCAGGAAGAGCCAATCAATTCTTAAGTTCCTTCTTGGGGGGAGGGGGGATTCACATAGGGAATGACCTTTGGATTGGAAAGAACAGAGCAAAAATAGCAAAAGGGGGTGGGGGGGGGTGATAAAGAAGACAGAGTGCACATAGCTGCCCTCAATGGAACAAGGGAACTTCATCCTTGGGAAGCTAAGCGCTTTACAAACATCACATCTGATCTTCACAACAATCCTCGGAGGTAGGTGCTATTACCAGCCCCATTTTAAAGCGGAGGGAACTAAAGCAGAAAGAGGTTTAGGTGATCTGTCTAGAGTCACACAGCTAGTAAATGTCTGAAGTTGGATTTGAACTCAACCCCAAACGGGGTCACAGAGCCGGACATGACTAATCAACTCAATAACTTCCTGACTTCAGGCTTAGCATTCTAACCACTGCACCATTTCTCTGTCTAGGTGGTCTGAGTACTGAAAGCACTGGAGAACTCATTATCTTTCTCTCCAAACCCTCCCCTATTTGGCAATGCAGTGGAAATATTACTTCAAGTATAGATTGAATGGTATTCAACAAACTCCATCTCTCTCACCACACTTGGTTTTGCCATCACCGGCAAGTCTTCCACTTGAAACTCCTTTATCTCGCCACAGTCCCTCTGCCTTGCCACCCCAAGCCTTCTTTGTGTCCTCTGTGACTTGCAATACCTCCACTCAGCACATTCCCAGGCCATTCCCCCCTATGCTGGCTACACTCTCTCCACTTCCCCGCATTGATCACAGGTGAAGCTGTTTGATTCTACACTGTCTTCTTCTCCAGTCCTCTGCCCCCTTTTCATAACACCAACCTTGTCCTTAAAAGGCCAGCCTTGGATTATTCCCACCACCCATTGTCTTTGCTTCTATTTACATGTGCTAACCAAGGCTGGGGAAATGAAGAAACCTTGCTGACGGGGTCCCCTATAAACTTACTTCACAAAATCTCAGCTGGGCCCTCACTACAGCATTTTTTCCTCCACTCAGTGGTCAAACTGATCCTCCTAAAGCACAGGTCTGACCATGTCACCCTCTCATTCAACAAATTCCAATGGCTCCCTATCACCACCAGGATCAAATAAAAAATTGTCTGTTTGGCTTTTAAGGACCTTCCTAACCTGGCTCCTTCATAAGCCGTTTTCCTTCAAGCCTCACTACAAGTTCCATCTTTTGCAGAAAGCCTTTCCCAATGTAAGATTACCAGTTTATCTTGTCTAAAGTTTGTGTGTACGCTGTTGTTTTCATGTTGTCTCCCCCATTAGACTCTGAGCTCCTGGAGAGCAGGGTTTGGGGGTTTTGTGGGGTTTGTTTTGTTTTTGCCTTTCTTTGTATACCCAGCACTCATCACAGTGCCTATAGCATATATGGGGCACTTAACAGAGGAATGTTGACTTGTAAAAGTACAAGAAGATAGGAGAAAGGGAAACATAATTAGCAATCATAACCATGAACATGAATAAGATTAATTAACACATAAAATGAAAGAGAGTAGTAGAATGGATTAGAAAGCATAATCCAACAATATCTGAGCAGGATTTGGGACAAAGGTGTGTTACACTGGTTCCACAACTGAGGTGGTGTAGGCTCCTAGAATATTTAGGGACTCCACTGTAGTGATCTTATGGAGGGCAACAGACAAAAGTCATGCAGGATAAACTGTGATCCACATCACTGAGAGAACATATACATTAATGAGGTCACCACTTTATTGGTACAAAGAAGTATTTAAGTTTGGTCTCTGGTTAAGAGTGGATTGTACCAGTCTAAAATAAACTAGTAGAGGAATATTTTTCCCATAAAATTAATCTGTCCTTTGGTGGTTAAGGAAGCTGGCATTCATGGTTAAAGAACAGACAGCCATATCCAGAGATACACTTAAGGTGGGATGCTGTGTTACTGTCTCAGGAGCAGACTTGTGACTTGGGGAAACTGACATTTGCCATCTTTCCTAAGAACATGGTGTCAGTTGAGACAATCTTTTGAATGACAATTTTGTCTGTATGTTTGTATAATTGTGAATCTTAACCCTGCTAGTTATGACCCTTCCAAGCTCCTGCCCATTCCCAACAATGTTGCTTACATCCTACACTAACAATGGAATGACCAGAAGCTAGAACCAAGTCCTTCAATGCGATCCTCAGGATTGTGCCAAGGTGGGCTGTAATCCAGGCTGAGAGGCCAGCAGCAATGGAACCAGTAGTGAATGGATCAATAGCCAGTATGTTCCATCTACACCCAGTGTGTCTTTCATTGTACTGAGACCCCAGAATTCAGAATTTCAGAGTCAGGAAAGAACTTAATAACCATTGATCCAATTCACATACCCTTCTCAGAGCTCCCTCCTAGAACAGTATAGTGGGAAAAATATCTGAGTTTTTAGTCTTCAAGTGTGGATGGCTCTGCCACTTAATACCTCGGTACTTAAGTGGTACAGAGGATAGAGTTCTGGACCAGTCAGTTCAAATCCAGCCTCAGTTTCCTTATCTGTAACATGGGGATTTTTGTAAGAAACAAATGAGAAGATATTTGTAAAGCACTTTATGAACCTTAAGGCACCATCTAAGTCCTAGTTTTTATTATTACTACCTATAGGACCTTGGACAAGTCACTTAACCTTAGATGACTTCAAAGGTACCTCCCAGCAACAGGTCTTTGACCTTATTCTTCACAGTCATCCAGCCTTTGCTTGAAGGTCTCTTGTGAGGGAAAGAGAACCCACAACCTTCTGGGACATTCCATCACATTCATGGATACTCATCCTTGCTAGGATGTTTTTCTCTCCCCTGAGCCTGTCTTTCTTCACATATCATCCATTGCTCCCAGCCCTGCCTTTCAAGTTCAGTAAAATAAGTCGAATCCCTCTTCACGTGACAATCCTTTCCATACTTGAGCAAGGTTACAACTCGCCCTCAAGGTTCTAGGGGTATCCTTGAGGAGTCTGGGGCGATTCTCTAAAGGAGGCTCAAGCCCGAACTGATTATCAGTTGCAATCACTTTAGTTAGCCAGGATTAAGCAGCTTTTAGAAAGGGCTATTTACTAAGGTGTATGGTAAGAACAGTTGGTAAAACCTCCCCCCACCAAAACAGTCTGGCACACACTCTCCTACCAATATATACAACATCCAGGCATGGGCTAAAGCTCAGAGAGCGCACAAGAAAGAAAGACAGCACAGATCCTGCTGCTGGAAGTCCTTTTCTCCCATTCTTTGGGTACTCAAAAGGGTCCCCTTAAGCAGGGCATCATTTTTTTGCTGGGTTTCCTGTGGCACCATGAATCTGCACCTATCTGTCATTGACTACCAGTACAAATACTAGCAGCAGTTTATCCAGGCCACTGGAACATTGGTGGGATGATGAGATGTCCAACATTTTCTGGACCCTTCTGGGCTTGCAAGATTCTCCTCCAGCCAAAGTGTTTGGGGAGGAAGATCAGAGAGAAGACCCAAGGTCAAAGTGGACCCACCCAGGCTGTTCCCTCTCAGGGCTCTCGCATCATTCAGCACATTCCACCAATGAAGTATTGCATCTACAACCATGACCCCGATTTCCAAAATGAGCAGCTCTGTCTCTGCCGACAGCCAAAAACCTAGAGCAGAGAAGGTGGAGTAGGATTTTAGACACAGATGGCCACCAATAAAGCAGAAAGACAAGAGAACAAGAGAACTAGGGCACTAGTGACTAGAGAATCAATGAAATGAGTGACCATTAGGACCGGCAAGAATGGGGAAGCCCAATTTGGTCTACCAGCCTCTAGAACTCTCTCCCCCTTCCTTGATGCCTTTAGAACTTAGATCCTCCAAAAAAAGAATCTTCCCACAAGCCTTACCCCCCAAACCTCACCCATCTCCATACCATGACATCTTACCAGATGGCTTTAATATTCCCACTGATAAATCTTCCAATTCAATACCTTCCTGATTTCTTAGCCTCCTCATCTCATTCACTTTATCTTCTCATCCACAAGCTTGGCTACATGTTGTGACTTGTCGATACTTGGCACTGTCTTATCTGCAAGATGCTGAATTCTGACTCTTCGACCTTTCTGCCTCTCCCATACCATCTCTCTTGTGCTAAACGTGACTTCTGCACATATCAAGGCCTCTAGTCTCTTGGACCCTCCCAAGTCTATGTTCACTTGCCTCCCTTAGCCAGGCTGGATGCCCAGAACAGCCATTCATCAGGGCTCTCAATGGGCTATCCACATCCCCTTGCCCTTTCACTCAATCTATTTTAGCGGTTCACAATCCTGTGAAACCCCAAATGTCTACTTTCTTCCCTCCTGACCCTGGGCTGTGGAGTCCTGCCTGAGAACGGAAAAAACAGAGCTGAAGGCCTCTGTTCCAAATTCATGCAGCCTAAGCTCTGGCGGGCCCTTAATGCCGCTTGGCAATCCTTCTCCTACATTCCTAAAAATTGTTTAAAGTGATTGATCATTTCCTCCAGCCCCAAACACCATCCTTCTGCTCAGCATATTACTTGGTCTCCTACGTTACTAAGAAGCTTGCCGCTACCAGATGGGAGCTTCTGTCCGTGCACTTTGAAATCTCTCTCTGTCCTTCCCCCATGCCTCAGATGTTTACTCTCTAACGCGAGATACTCCTTTGGATTTCCCATCTTTGTGTCTTTGCTCAGCCCGTTTCCTTTTTCTGGAATGTACTGCCTAGAACTGATCACCATACTTCAGATGTGGCCTGACCAGGGCAGAGGGGTGCCAGTGCTGCTGACCATGATGGTGATGATGACGATGATGATGATGGTGATGACCAAGGCAACCAGAATACCAACAATGATATCACTAAAACCAAATAAGACCAAAATAGCCGGACCAACAGCGGTACCAACGAAACAATATTAACGACAACAGGAAGAACGGCACTTATATAAAACCTTAAGATTCACAAAGCTCTTTATGTGCATTAACTCATTTAATCTTTACGATGATCCTATGAAGAAGATGCTGTAACAATCCCCATTTGACACATGAGACAATGAAGGGAGAGAGGGCACAGTCATTCACTACATGCCACTCACTGAGTCATGCTAAATATATATTATATTTTACGTAATATTGCATATGTATGTGTGTGTAGGTATAGGTATGTGTGCATGTAGGCATATGTATGTACTTATATGCATGTACCTATCAAACAGCAGAGGGCCCGGAACAGATCCCTGGGGTCTGCCACTAGAGAACTGTTAATTCACCCGTCCAGCATCATCAAACATTTAGTCTGCCTCTAATTGAATGGTAGGGGGTGCTGGTTGCTCATCACTCAGTGGGTCAGCTTAGAATCCCCCTCACTCTGCTCTCCTCTGGCTCACATCTCTGCGTCTTGTGTGCGAGTTCAGGTGCATCTTTCGAAGCACTGAGCACTGTGCCTTACACAGAGCTTTAGGTGGGGGGAGCCCGAGTGGAGCCCCCAGCCCCACCTGGACCACACAACAATGCATTCTCATGCTTCTCTCATTCATTCCCAAGTTTCCCTAACCCTCTTATCTTTTGGCTTTGCCAAGACTCAGCTGTGTATAGAATCCTGGGGTCTGCTTTCTCTGCTCCAGAGCCTGGGCTGCCGATGAATGCATGAAAACGTACTCATTATGCCCTTACTGCATGCCGAGCAACGTGCTAAGAATGCTGACTTAGCACAAGGGAGAGCTGAGAGAGAGCCTGGGCTCTGTAAATTTTTGTTGAATGTATGAGTGAATGAACTTCCCTAGACCAGACCCGTCCCTTTAAAGACAAGGGATCCATGATTCCAGGTTGTGAAGGAAAAGAGATAGAAGTTTTCAGGACAACTCAGAGGCAACGAGATGGTGCAGCAGATAAGGGGCTGCTCTTGAGGTTAGGAAGGTCTGGGTTCAGATCCAGCGTCAGACGCTTACTGGCTGTAACTTTACTCTGTCTGCCTCAGTTTCCACCTCTATAACATGAGGGCTGTCCCACACGGCCTCAAAGCCATGATCATATGAATAGCTCTAGTGCATTAACTCAGGTCCTCTGACTTCCGATCCATCCGAAGACCCTAACTGGGTCTGTCATGGACCCTATCTGGCCTGGTCCATTCTCCCCTCCATTGGCCCATCCTTCAGATAAGCCATACTTGAGCAGTAAAATTAATGGCAAGCAGTGCTGCTTTGGAAGAGAGATCTCAAAAAATGTTTTTCTTTATGGTTATTTATGAGGCAGTTCAAACGCTCCACATTGATCTATGGCAATGAATCAAACATAAAAAGGATTCACAAAGTTATTTTCAACAACAGGGAGGAATATGTCAGCCAGTAATTTGCTCTCCCCCCAGCTCCCCACCCTGCGCAAAGAGCCAGCTCCCAACCATATGGGCCGGTTAGGGCCTGTGATCGTTTAGAGCGAGGAGTGGGCTATTACATCTCTGCCGCTCCAGCCCTAAGTGACTTCACAGGCAGCGGCTTCCGTATGGTTCAGATTTCTGACGGTGACCCTTCCTAATGAGGAGTCTTTGATCCCAGATCAAATGTTGGAATCCATCTTCCCTGCACTCACTCAGGGCCCCATTACCGGGACTTGCTTCTTTTCCACCTTGGCCGCCCGAGCCCTCCTGCAATCAGAATCGGCGTCATTTATCACCTTCCCTACTCCGCGGCCCCCACTTTGCTGTGGTTTTCAGCCCCAGCAGTTAACCTCTCATATAAAAGGAGTAATTTCCATTTTTTTTTGGATGCGTTAAGTTGACTGCATTAAATATGGCTCCCAATAGGGTCTCGAAAGGAATTCACGGGCATCTTAAAAACCTCAAGTGATGCCCAGAGAGCTGTGGTCAGTTGAAAAACATGAATGGTGCCCAGGCAAGATAGGAAAGTGAATAAGACAATTTTTAAAAAACACAAAAAAGAAAACAAAACTTTCTCTTTGCCTAGAAATATATTTTAATCAACTTTCTTGAAATTAAAAACAAATGATCTGGTGCCCTCCTCAATCTACCTTGTATTTAACTACTTTGCATTTATTCTCCAAATATTTATTCTGTATATGTTAATATAGGTACTTGTTTTCTTGCTCCTCCATCCAATGCAAACTCCTTGAGAGCAGGGATTCTTTCACTCATTATCTTTGAGCACTTAGCACAATGCCTAGACAACAGTAGGTGCTAAATAAATGCTTATTGATTGATGCAAATTCTATTCAGGTGTTGGTTTCCTACCTAGATTGACCTATTAAAAGAGTGAAAGAGACAAATCAGACTTAGGATAAAACTTTGGTGTGTGTATGTGTTTCTGATCAGTGATTTCATCATTGTGGGGAAATCCTGGTATGAGAAACTCCTTCCACACATTCACATCAGCACCCCTTCTGTAGCTTAGCTCCTTGAGAGAAAGGACTATTTCATTTTGTCTCTGTCAATAATTCAGTCAGCAAACATTTACTCATCACTTACAATGTGCAAAACACTGTGCTCAGCACCATGTCACCCAGGGCATAACACAGCGCCGGACCCAGAACAAACACTTTTTTTTAAAATGCTTATTATCAGATTGATTCTCATTTAAGAGAGCTGTAGGAGGTCAGAAATGCCAACTCTATGGTCACAGAATTGTTCTGTCGAGGCAGGATTTGAACCCAGGACTTTCTGAGTCCAAGGCCAGCCCTTTAGTCACTATTCGGTGCTGATGCATATAATATATAAAACATATGGTCCTGTATATGAATTGAGAGAATATCTAGCCCAAGAGTGGAATGTCTAGCCAAGTCTCCAGACTTTGGAAGATGTATCTGTGTGAATAAATATCCAAAATGAAATGGTTTGAAAATGATTTCCCTGAGGACCTCATTTTGGAAACTGCATTTGTGGAAGTAGCATTGTTTTATGAGGCTGTAATTGTGACCTTAAAATAATAACAAAAATATGTAGAACATAAGTAAGTATTCATCAGAGGTTCAGACTGCAAAGTTTTATTAAAATCCCTGCTAGAAAGAACACTGGCTGGTGAGCCTCGCACCCCAGCTCTGCCATTAAGGGACAGGTCACTTGACATCTCTAAGTCTGAGTTTCCTCATCTTTAAAGTGGGGCGGGGGGAAATAAAGTGGACACTGCCCAGCAAAGAACTGGAAGCAATGTTGATGCCTGCTGAGTGAGGAACAACTTAAGGACTTGGGAGGCAAGGACATAAATGAAGACTATTGGAACAATGGAAAGAATAAATATGGAGGGCACCAAGAAGTTTGGAGGGACTTGTCAGAGCTGACACAGAGGGAAGGAAGTAGCATCAGGAAAACAACATGCATGAAATGGAAGTGCCCAAGCCTGACCCCCAAGAAGAGATAAGAACCACCTTCCTCCTCCCTTTGGAGATATGGGGAATTGTGGGTGCCGAGTACTCAGCAGAATATTGGATTTAGCTGATGTGTTGATGGGTTTGGGTTTGTTTTTTCTTTACAACAACGGATGTCTCCTGAGGAATGAGAGGGAAAAGGATTATATTGGGAAATGTAAATAACATGAAAACAAAATATCTCAATAAAAATTCACATTAAAAAAAATTTAACTGATGTCACCTACCTCACAGGGCTCTGGCAAGAACCAAATGGAAGTCTCTATTTGAGTGAGATATAAAGATATATTTTGTAAGCTTCAGGTGCTACATAAACGGGAGTTCCAATTAAATTGAACAGGAGTTCAATTTAACAAAACCAACTGTAGTAACAGCAGTGCTCTAGGTACCTGAGAAACAAACAGTACAGATAAGGTACCAACCCTGTCCTCACAATGCTGAGAGCCTAGTGGCGTGTATCACAAGCACATTGGTAACCACCATACAAAATGGCACATGATAAATGCACACAAAGGTCAAATCAAGTGCCTCATATGTGCAAGAGTGAAAGGTTACTGCCAACTGCTTGGGCCAAAGATGGCTTGGTGGGAGAGGGTGATACTGGAGCTGGACTTTAAAGGTTAAAATAGGAGGGCTCTCAAGACAGAACTTTGGGGGACCCATTTTAATAGTAGGAGAAACACAGCCCAGTACAGGGACAGATGGAGAGAGAATTAGATACATATAATTAAAATGCCCATTATATATCCAATTATATATGGCCAATATGCAGTTACTGATCTAGAATTAAAATTTAAAAATTAAAACTAAAATTTAAACTAAAAAATTAATCCATAAACTAATTAAGGACTGACCAATCCATCAATAAATATGTGTTTACCAATGTATAACCATGTTTTACCATGTTAGGTCCTAAATATATAGATCTAAGAGTCATCAACATAGAGATTACAGTTGAACCCATTTGGATCTATTGAGTTCAATAGATCAAGAGCAAATATAGAGAGAGGAGAGAGGGCCCATGAAGAAGCTGAAGGTATAGCCACTCTTAGTGGGTAAAGACTGAGACTGAAAAGGAACAGACAGATGAGAACTTGGTATTACAAAAACCAAGAGAAAGAGAATGTTTGGAAGCAGGGAGTGGTCAGTGGTCCAAAAAGCCATAGAGAGGTCAAGAAGGACAAGGACTAAGAAGAAGCCATTGGATTTGAGTATTAATAGATCACTGGAAAGGGGCGGGGCCAAGATGGCAGCTGGAAAGCAGGGACTTGCTTAATTTCTCCCC
The DNA here is from genome assembly GCF_011100635.1 of Trichosurus vulpecula. Classification (NCBI taxonomy): domain Eukaryota; kingdom Metazoa; phylum Chordata; class Mammalia; order Diprotodontia; family Phalangeridae; genus Trichosurus; species Trichosurus vulpecula. The sequence continues at coordinate 199,445,147 of NC_050581.1, read as the reverse complement.
TAAATCCCTCCAAACACCTGTAAAATATGGCTCTGAACAAATTCTAGAGCTGCAGAACCCACAAAATAGGAGAGGGAAGCAGGTCTCTAGCCCAGGATGACCTGAATGGTTGCTGGGAAGGGTCTATCTCATGGTGCTAGGAGGAGACAGCAGCCCAGCATGGGCCATGCCAGGACAGACCAGACAGGGAGTCCACCGGAGCAGCCCTTAGGGCCATGAATCATTGAGCTGTGGCAATTACCAGACTTCTCAATCCACAAACACCAAAGACCATGGAGCAGGTTAGTGGGTAAACTGCTAGATTGGGTTAGAGAGCAGTCCGGCCACCAGCCCTGGGGGTGGTGGAGGTGGTGCAGTGGTGCAGCTCCAGCATTAGCTGCTTCCTGAGTCCCTGGCTCACACAGTGGGAAGAATCAAGCAGCAGACCAGAGCAAGAGTGCAGGGCTTGCTTTGCCCTGCTTGGATCTGGGTCGCAATCTGGGTTGGTGGTTCTTGGGGGAGGAGAAGCGCTGCTGTGGCAGAGCTTGCAGTGACAGTGGAGTAAAACTAACTCTGGATACAGCAGCAGAGCCTCTAAAGCTTTGGACAAAGCACTCTCTACTCTACAAGCAGTCATATCCTGACAAAAAGGTCAAGGGTCAAGTAGGTGGCTGGGAACACGAACAGGCAGTGAAAAAGGATGCAGGCTCAGACTCAGACTCCAGAACCTTTTTTTGGTGACAAAGAAGATCAAAACATATAGCCAGAAGAAGTCAATAAAGTCAAAGAGCCTACATCAAAAGCCTCCAAGAAAAATATGAATTGGGCTCAGGCCATGGAAGAACTCAAAAAGTATTTGGAAAAGCAAGTAAGAGAAGTAGAGGAAAAATTGGGAAGAGAAATGAGAGTGATGAGAGAAAACCATGAAAAACAAGTCAATGACTTGCTAAAGGAGACCCAAAAAAATACTGAAGAAAATAACACCTTAAAGAATAGACTAACCCAAATATCAAAAGAGCTCCAAAAAGCCAATGAGGAGAAGAATGCCTTAAAAGCCAGAATTAACCAAATGGAAAAGGAGGTCCAAAAGACCACTAAAGAAAATACCACCTTAAAAATGAGATTGGAGCAAGTGGAAGCTAGTGACTTGATGAGAAATCAAGATATTATAAAACAGAACCAAAGGAATGAAAAAATGGAAGACAATGTGAAATATCTCATTGGAAAAACCACTGACCTGGAGAATAGATCCAGGAGAGATAATTTAAAAATCACTGGACTACCTGAAAGCCATGATCAAAAAAAGAGCCTAGATATCATCTTTCAAAAAATTATCAAGAAGAACTTCCCTGATATTCTAGAGCCAGAGGGTAAAACAGAAATTGAATGAATCCACCAACCACCTCTTGAAAAAGATCCCAAAAAGAAAACTCCTAGGAATATTGTTGCCAAATTCCAGAGTTCCCAGGTCAAGGAGAAAATACTGCAAGCAGCCAGAAAGAAACAATTTGAGTATTGTGGAAACACAACCAGAATAACACAAGATCTAGCAGCTTCTACATTAAGGGACAGATGGGCTTGGAATATGATATTCTGGAGGTTAATGGAGCTAGGATTAAAACCAAGAATCACCTCCCAGAAAAACTGAGTAGCATGCTCCAAGGAAAAATATGGATTTTCAATAAAATAGAGGACTTTCAAGCTTTCTCAGTGAAAAGACCAGAGCTGAATAGAAAATTCAACTTTCAAACACAAGAATCAAGAGAAGCATGAAAAGGTAAACAAGAAAGAAAAATCATAAGGGACTTACTAAAATTGAACTGTTTTGTTTACATTCCTACATGGAAAGATGATGTATGTAATTCATGAGACTTTTCTGAGTATTAGGGCAGTTGAAGTGAATATATATACACACACACACACAGAGGGCAGAGCGTGAGTTGAATATGAAGGGGCAATACCTAAAAAAATTAAATTAAATTAAATGATGAGAAAGAAATATATTGAGAGAGGGAGAAAGGGAGAGATAAAATGGAGTAAGTTATCTCACATAAAAGTGTCAAGAAAAAGCAGTTCTGTTGGAAGGGAAGAGGGGGCAGGTTGAGGGGGAATGAGTGAATCTTGCTTCCATTGGATTTGACCTGAGAAGGGAATAACATATACACTCAATCAGGTATCTTAAGAATGCCACAGGAAAGTAGAGGGAAGGGGATAAAAAGGGGGGATGATAGAAGGGAGGGCAGACAGGGGGAGGAGGTAATGAAAAGCAAACTCTTTTGAAAAGGGACAGGGTCAAGGGAGAAAACTGAATAAAGGGGGACAGGATAGGATGGAGGGAAATATAGTTAGTTTCAAAACATGAGTATTGTGGAAGTGTTTTACATAATGATATATGTGTGGCCTATGTTGAATTGCTTGCCTTCCTAGGGAGGGTAGGTGGGAAGGGAAGAGGGAAATTTGGAACTCAAACTTTTAAAAGCAGATGCTCAAAAAAAAGGTTGTTTTTGCATGCAACTGGGAAATAAGATATATAGGCAATGGGGCACAAAAATCTATGCTGCCCTACAAGAAAATAAGGGGAAAGCGGATGGGGGAAGTGGGGTGACAGAAGGGAAGGCTGACTGGGGATCAGGGCAATCAGAATATACGCCATCTTGGAGTGGGGGGAGGGTAGAAATAGGGAGAAAATTTGTAATTCAAACTCTTGTGGAAATCGATGTTGAAAACTAAAATTTTAAATAATAAAATAATATTAAAAAAGAGATCATTGTAACTTTAGACAGAGCAGTTCAGTCAATCAACAAGCATTAATTAATCACTCACTATGTGTCAGGTACTTTGCTAGGCACTGGAAACAAAGAAAGACAAAAATCAAAAAAAACCCAGCCCCTGACCTCCAGGAATGCCCATTCTGATGGAGGAGACAAGATACAAACAGCTGGTTACATATAACATGCATATGTAGGTCATCTCAGAGGGAAGGCACTACCAAATGGGTGAGGGTGGGGAAGAATAAAGGACAAAAGCCAGAGTCCAGTGAAGGCTTTTTAAGAATGGAGATCTGAGCATGTTTGGAGGTAGCAAGGAAAGAGAGCTGGGAGCTGCCATATGGGAGTGGTAGCAACAGAAGAGGGTTTTTGTTTATTAGCTTTGCCTAAGGAGAAACTTTGAGTCACCAGGATTAGAAGAGGATGAGGTGGGACTTTTTCAGCCGTTAAGATTGTGAAGGACCAAGTGATTCTATCTCTCACCCCCTTCAGAGTCTGATGATGATGAGGTTTGGCCTCTTCTTATTCCTTCTCACCCAGCAGTGAAGAAGGGATATTGGCTTGGGCACTACTGACCTACAGTAGACACCTGATGGTCAGGGCCTCAGGAGTTTAATCCCAGTGTGGAAGGGATGATGCAGATAAAAGTTATTATACACATGGAGTGTGTATGTGTGGTGCCTGGTCAGGCTGGGCTTGCTCATGGAGGTGACAGGTGAGGTATTTGGCAAATGATAATAATGGAGACCAAACAAGAGATAGAGAACATTATGAAATGCAAAATGGATAATTTTGATTACATTAAATTCAAAAGGTTTTGTACAAACAAATCCAATGCAAGTAAGATTAGGAGGAAAGCAAAAACTGGGAAAGAATTTTTATAACCAATGTCTCTGATAAAGGCCTCATTTCTAAAATATGTAGAGAAAGAACTGAGTCAAATTTATAAGAATACAAGTCATTCCCCAATTGAGAAATGGTCAATGGGCAGTTTTCAGAGGAACAAATTAAAGATATCTATAGTCATATGAAAAAATGCTCTAAATCACTATTGATTAGAGAAATGTAAATCCAACAAATCTTAGGTACCACATCATACCTGTCAGACTGACTAACATGAAAAAAACAGGAAAATGATAAATGCTGGAGAAGATATGGGAAAATTAGAACACTGATGCATTGTTGGTGGAGTTGTGAACTGATTCAACCATTCTGGAGAACAATTTGGAACTATGCACAAAGGACCACAAAAATGTGCATACCCTTTGATTCAGCAATACCACTTCTAGGGTTGTATCCCAAAAAATCATACAAGTGGGAAAAGGATCCATATGTTCAAAAATATTTATAGCAGCTCTGTTTGTGGTGTCAAAGAATTGGAAATCAAGGGGATGCCCATCAATTAGGGAATGGCTAAACAAGCTGTGGTATATGAAGTTAATAGAATACTATTGTACTACAGGGAATGAGGAGCAGATGGGTTTCATAATATCCTTATATGACTTATATAAGACTTATATGATCTGATGCTGAGTGAGGGGAGCAGAACAAAGAAAACATTATACATGATTACAGACACATGGTATCTCTGATGACTAACTTTGATAGGCTTGGCTCTTCTCAGCAATGCAAGGTTCTAAGACAACTGCAAAAGACTCATGATGAAAAAAGCAATTCACATCAAGAGAAAGGACTACAGAGTCTGAATGCAGATTGAAGAAAACTATTTGCTCTCTTTTTTTGTTTGTTTTTGTTTTGTTTCTTCTTTCTCATGGTTCATTCCATTGGTTATATTTCTTCTTTACAATTTGACTATTGTGAAAATATGTTTAATGTGAATGTAAATATAGAACCTATATCAGGTTGCATGCTGTCTTGGGTGGGGAGGGGGGTAAGAGAGGAAGGGGGAGAAAATTTGAAACTCAAAAACTTGAGGAACTGAAGATTGTAAATGAAACTAAAAATAAATTAATTCATTTTAAAAAAAAGAAATGATGAGCAGGCAGACTTCACAAAAACCTGGAAAGACTTACATGAACTGATGCTGAGTGGGGGAAGCAGACCCAGGAGAACACTGTACACAGTTACAGCCACATTGCGCACTGACTAATTTTGATAGACTTGGCTCTTCTCAGCAATGCAAGGTTCTAAGACAACTGCAAAAGACTCATGATGGAAAAAAGCAATTCACATTGAGAGAAAGAACTACAGAGTCTGAATGCAGATTGAAGAAAACTATTTGCTCTCTTTTTTGTTTGTTTTTGTTTTGTTTCTTCTTTCTCATGGTTCATTCCATTGCTTATATTTCTTCTTTACAATTTGACTATTGTGAAAATATGTTTAACGTGAAGGTAGATGTAGAACCTATATCGGACTGCATGCTGTCTTGGGTGGGGAGGGGGGTAAGAGAGGAAGGGGGAGAAAATTTGAAACTTAAAAACTTGAGGAACTGAAGGTTGTAAACTAAAACTAATTAATTTAAAAAAAAAAAAAGAAATGATGAGCAGGCAGACTTCAGAAAAACCTGGAAAGATTTATATGAATTGATGCTGAGTGAGGGGAGTAGAACCAGGAGAACATTGTACACAGTTACAGCCACATTGTGCATTGACTAATTTTGATAGACTTGGCTCTTCTCAGCAATGCAAGGTTCTAAGACAATTCCAAAAGGCTCATGATGGAAAATGCTATCCACATCGAGACAAAGAACTAGAGTCTGAATGGAGATCAAAGTATACTATTTGCCCTCTCTTTTTTGTTTTGTTTCTTCTTTCTCATAGTTTGTGCCATTGGTTCTAACTCTTCTTTACAACACGACTAATGTGAAAATATATTTAATGTGAATGTATATGTAGAGCCTATATTGGATTGCATCTCATCTTGGGGAAAGGGAGCAGGGATGGGGACAGAGGGAGGGAGAGAAAATTTGGAACTCAAAAGCTTGTGGAACTGTTATAAACTAAAAATAAATTAATTAAAATTTTTAGAAATGATGATAATGGAGATCCACAGAGTTCTTGCTATGACCCAGACCAGAGTAGTAATAGACTACAGGTCAGTAAGTTTTCTAGTGGAGTAAGCCTCCAAACAGACCCTGGGTGAATATACACAAACTACATCAGTTCAGCTCCCCTACACAGCCGCCATGTTCTCCCACCCTTCCTGGGTTCTAAAGGCAGAAGCCTTGACTATCTTCACTAAGACTCTAAATTGAGACCATAAATGGACTGTTAACTTTTATAAACAACATCTGAGCCCCCTTTCCTCTTCAAATTGGATCACTGTTACCTTGCAGATGGTCACAAACTGCTGATCATTCCCGGCTCCTACCACAAGATAGCCATCCTTGGTTCTGAAAGCCTGAAAAACAAATAAACTTTAGCATGAGGGGGTACCACCACCCCCCATGAGCCTCGGCCCTTCAATTTCTCATTCCCCATATCCAACCTCACCAAGTCCTGTCATTTCTACCCTTGCAACACCTCTCGTATCCACCCCTTCTCTCTTGCCTAGACTACTGCAGTGGCTCCTGGGGGTGAGGAGAGGTAGGGAGGGATCTTCCTGCCTCAAGTCTCTCCCCATCCTCCATTCAATCAATCCTCCATTCAGCTGCCAAAGTGGTCTTCCAAAGGCCCGGGTGTGGCCATGTCACCTCTACTCAAGAACCATCAAGGACCTTCAGACTCAAATATAAAATCCTATTGGGCTCTTAAAGCCTTTCAGAATACGGTTCATTCTGCCTTTTCAGTCTTACGCCTCACTGTCCCCCATGAACTCTGTGATCCAGTGACAATGGCCTTGTGGCTGTTCCTCCCCATGACGTTCCATCTCCAGTTACCCTTGCCTTCCATGCCTGGAATGTTCTCCCTCCTTGTCTCAGCTTCCCAGTTTCCCTGCTTATGTCAGCATTAAACCCAAATCCAACCTTCTACTAAGGGCCTTTCACAGTCTCGCTTCCACTGAGATCTTAGCCCTAACCGTCAAAGTGCCCAGGGTTGTTATGAGGATCAAATGAAATGAAGTAATTGTTGTCAAGCGCTTAGCACATAGTAGGTGCTTAATAAATGATTATTTCCATCCTTCGCTGCCACAGGTGGTGCCTTCCATCTAAGATTACCTCCACTTTACCTATATAGTAAAGGTAATCTCATATATACATATATACACACATATGTATGTATATATAGACACACACACATATATTTGCATTAGACAGTGAGTTCCTTGAAGGAAGAAGTAGGTTTTTTTTCCTTTTCCCTAGAATCTAGAACAGTACCTTGCATATAGTAAGCACTTAATAAATGCTTGATGACTGACCAGTGTCTAGAGGTGATAGGAAATATATGAGGGGCCACTTATTCAAATACACAAAGGTAAGAGATAACACATTGTATGTGAGCAACAGCAAAAAAGGCTCGTCTTTCTGGAATGCTGAAAGTAATACAGCACGCCTTTGTTCAGAAAGTCAACATCACCAGTAAAGGGTGGCAGCACTCTGAAAATCTTCCCTTATTTCCAAGAGTGACAGGCCAAGACTCTGTCCTGCCTTCTTGATCTGCGTCCTATCTTTGCCTGGAAGCTTGAGCTCTTTCTATTCAGCGTCCTGAGCTCAGACTTCGCCTGCTGCCCACATTTCTGGGCACAGCCTAAATCTGTTCTCCTTTACCCACAGAGAGCAGCTTCACCTTGCCTTCACCATGCCATGTTCATGGACACACAGAACAGCTCTGTTCTCTACTGCTTTGAGGCCAGGGGAATAGTTAGTTCAACCACATGAGCAGATAGGGCTACAGCCCACAAGAGATGAAGCCATGCTGGGGGATGTATTACTGCTTTTACTTCTAAACTAGATCCTGAAACAGCTGCCCACATCAGCATTGGAATAATTATCAGAAATTTCAAAACTGGAAGGAGAGAACAATCTAAAGTAATGTTGTGAGCCAATACGAGCACTTCAAAGTTTACTGCTACCATATGATTTACCTAGGAAACAAGCAAAGATGTACAGCCCAGCCTTGTCTCAAAATTCATAAGGCGTGATGAAAGATACTTGGGAGGGCCACTTTTTAATGCTGGGCATTTCAATTTGTTTTAACTTAGCAAGCTCTAAGTCAAACCTCTTAAAAGCCTTTTAAAATGTGGGTCCATAGTACTCAAGAGGTAATAACAGAATTTCCATTACTGTCCACATAGTTGTTGGTATGCAAAATGGTGGTGATGGTCTTTAGCAGCAGGATAACAAATATAAATGTTTTCCCAAGAAAATACATCTTTCTAGCTACAGGGTGAAATTTTACCCACTACATTCCATGGGAAGGAGTTTGCTTTTTCTCATCTGCAAATGAGGAAAGGCAGGAGTCCACAGACCCCTATGCTCGCAAACCCAAGATAGTATTTCTTGTATGTAATCTATATGGGTTTTCCCCCCTGCCCCTGCCCTTGCCCCGCTAAAAAAGCCAGGGCAAATGAGTCAGACCTAGTCACACAATGATTTTGAAAATATCAAGGTTTGCAACAAGAAGATTGTTTTTCTCCTCATCAAAGAATTCTGAATCTAGAAGTAGAAAGGACATTTGAGGCCACCTAGTCAGTACAGATGAGGAAACTGAGACTCAGAAAAGTAAAACCACTCGCCCAAGGTCAAATAGAGGAAGCAACATCACACGGTCCAGCTTGCAGCAGTGTCTCTGGATCCTTTCAAAGCAGTATTGTTGGTATTGTTGTTCGTGAGTCCCTTGAGAGAACGCTGCAGTAAGGTAATAAATTATATGTATGCACCGGGGAAAGAAAAGACGTTGGATGGCTTGCTGAAACTTGGTTTCTTATACTTTTGGCAGAATGGAAGCCAATTTTAAAGACAGTTTATTCCTGGAGGTCAGGGTTGTATACAGGAATTTTGAATGAAAGAGCCCCTAGACAAAGCTGTAAGCACATGGAAAATTTAAGTAACTGAGAGAAAGTGGGGCCCGGGCATCTAAAAGGTCTCAGTGGTCAGGGCCCTTCTGGAGGTCCTTGGAAAGACCTGGAATTCCAGATGTTGTGGCTCCAGGTGGCTGTTCTGAGCAAACATAAGTGCTTGGAAGTATATCTTTTGTCTTAAAGCTTTTAGATACAGGAGTTGGCTCTTTCAGCTTTCTCCAGGTTAAGAAGCATTCAAGCTATGGCTTGAAAGCTAGGGGGGAAAAAGTTTGTTAGCTGAGAACATTCAGTTACTCAAATGCTCATTAACTGAGGCTTTTCTCTAACTCATTAATTTGGAATAATTGAGAAAAAGGGCAGAATTAGGACAAAATCATGACTGCAAACAAAGATTTTGTGATTTACATGTATGTATGGCCTAAAAACACAACATGGCCTAATAATGATAGTAATAATCGCTAATACTTATTTACTAAAGCTCTCAAAATATCTCATTTTAGTGTCACAACACCCCCGTGAAACAGGTACCAGGATATTACCATCCACATTTTACCAAGGGAACTGCCTCAAGGCAAGTGAGGTGATGCCTACTTGCCAAAATAAAAATGAGCTCGGCTAGCCCTGGCCTCTCCCCAGCCTAGTTTAACACATTTCATTTGTTTCTTTAGCGAGAGATTTCATCCAAGGCAGAGAGCACCACTAGCCTCCATTCCAATCGAGTTCTGAATGGATCCAAATGAAGGTGGTGGTAGCCTCCATCATCCCTGGAATCTCACCTGGACCTTCCACCACGGGGCATCCTGGGGCCAGGGATGGATGTCCAAGCTGGTGCCCTTGAATGCTTCTGCCAAAGGAGCCAGATTCCCAAAGTGCCTCTCTGAAGCCTTCAGCTCAAAGATAAAAGCCTCATTTCAAAACCATTTAAATATTAATCGAGGCTTCTAGCATTGGGAGAGAGGAGTGAGGTGAAGCAGGCACAGAGGCACCTTTGTTCCAGGGCAGAGCCCGCCTGGCTCATTTCCCTCCTGTCTCCCCGCATCCAGTGCTCATCTCAGCCATGATTCTAACGAAGCCCGCTCTGCTAAGGGGGGGATCCTCCAGCAATTTCACGTTGGCTTTTTTTCCTACTAATTACTTTAACAAGCGCTTTCCAATTACCTCCTTGGCTTTTAGAGCCTCCTCTCCATTTGTGTGTTCTTGCTCAAACTTTGATTTTGGCACACTTGCCATTGTTCACACTTCGGAGACCTGTTTCTTTTTCTTTTTTAAGCCTGTGACAAGCTTTCTGGAAAGGCCTTATGCTTCCCTGAAATCTAATCCTGCTTAGCCAACGGTCGATATTGGCCTAACCTGCATCACTCACTACATGACACATTTCTCAAAGTCAATGCTGTGGTTCATCTGTCTGTGTAGGAGACTGGGGACCTAGGTTGGTTACACATTAAGGTTCTAAAGATACATGACTGAGAACGATGTACTAGCTCAGGTATGCACCTCGGTGATACCCATGGGAAATAAGAGGCAAGAGACAACCTGGCATCACCAAGGAAAGCCCATCTTTCCCATCAGAGATCCAACAAATGCAAATTTAGAGTAAACACAAAAGATGTCACCAAAAAATGCCTTTTTAAAGCATTTATTAAGCAACTATTATGTACTAGGCACTAGGAATACAAAACGAAAAGTCCCTGCCCTCAAAGAGCTTATAACATGTTTATAACTTATAATTTAAGCTTATAACACATGAACATTTACTGGCAGATCCAGAGCAAATATGAGGTGATGGGGGAGGCAGGGAAGGAACCAGCAGCTGGGGCTGGGGAGGCAGGGATCAGAAAAGGCCTCACGAAAAAGATAAGGATTGCCTCCCTTCTGGGCCATTATTATAGAACACTAGTGGGCCTCCCTGTCTCAAGTCTGGAACCACACAGGTCTCCCTCTCAAACTGCTCTGGCCAACTCCACTCCTCCTGGGGGCTGGAGCAACCTGTCAGCATTCTCTCCACCAAGCAGAAGTCAGTCTCCCTAAGAAAACTCCAAAGCATGCAAAAGCCCCAAGGCTTGGGTGGAAGCTTGGTTCCAACACCCCTCCCTCCAAAAAAGTAATTGGGGGGAAAGACAGTAGAAGGTGGAGAATCAGGAAAGACTTCTGACTGAAGTGTGAACATCTCTCTGGTCAGTGTTATAGGAAGGTGCATCTCAGTGCATGCTCAGAAGGCATCCTCAGCTCCACGGAGGGAGGGAGGGAGGGAGATGAAGGGCCTCTGCCCAGGTCTTTGGCTTCCCCAGCAGGGTCTTTAAGACAAGTACGTTCTCTCTGCCTTCAAGCTAGGTCACTTCAGGACAAGAACGCTGCATGCCCACTCCCTCTGGCTTCAATGCCAGAGGCCAGGGGTGTCCTGGGGAGCTGGCTGGCCTTCACAGGAGCAGCAGCCCTTTCTCTAGCTCCAGCCTCAGTGCCACCAATGATACCAAGAGCTCTGCAACCCAAACTCAGGTATAGGCCTGCCGCCAGCATCCATCCCTCGCAAAGGGCCAACCTGCTCCCTGGGTCTTGCAGCTTTACCCAAGTCCCCAAACAAAGCCTCTGTGGGATGGTCAAAAGGCAGTCCCTCCTTCCCTATGGCTGGTCCAACTTTTTTCAGTGAGCAGCAGGGGAGCCCATCCAACCCCATCACAGAAACAGATCACAAGAGTCCTGAAATCAAGGGACTAGGAATTCTTTCTGAGAAAACCTGAAAATTAAAGGTGCTAAGCATCTCAGACTTAAGTAGTGCCTTCTTTAATGATGATAGTAATAATAGCTAACATTTATATAGTGCTGACTATGTAGAAGGCATCATGCTAAGCACTTTACAATTATTATCTCCTTTGATCCTTACAACAACCCTGGGAGGGAGGGGCTATTCATAGCTCTATTTTACAGATGATGGAGATTAAGTGACTTGCCCAGGGTCACACAACTATTGTTTGAGGCTGGATTTGAAGCCTGGCCTTCCTGGCTGCAGGTCAGGCACTCTCTCCACTTTGCCCCCTAGCTGCCTATAAACAGTCATGCCATATTCATAACCTAGCAATCTAAGCATTAGCTAGGTGCCTTCTGGGAGCTTATATTCTAACAGGGGAGAAAACTTACCTCCCCATTAAAATGGGAGTCCTTGGTGAGTAGGGATTGTTTCCTTCTTCTTGATCAATCAATAAACTTTAAATGAAGGGATAAATAAAAAAGCTAAGTGCCTGTCATGGGCCATATGCTAACTGCACCTACCACTCTGTACTCATATCTTATCACTTGTGCCTGGACAGTCCATGGCACAGCAGCCGCTAACTGGCTGAGATCTAGACTGTACTCAGTATCTACAGAGTAGGGGACAGACTCCAAAGTCAGCACTGTCAGCATGGAGAGTTCCTGATGCTCACACTCTCTCCACTGATACAGACTGATACTCTCTTTAGAAGGCTGCCTTGGTAGTTGATCCCATGGCCACAGAGCTGGAGGGTAGCAAAGCCAAGACTTGAACCCTGGTAATCCTGACTCCAAGCCCACGCCCTCAAGAAGTGAGGAATTCCAAGACAAAAACAAAGCCACGCTTGCCCTCTAACAGCTTCCACTTGTTCCTCTAGTCCTGATTGTGGGCTTGGCTCAGTGGCCCATCCAATGCTGAGATTTGGTGAGCCTGCTTCCGGTCCCCTGCCTCTTGGTGACATGTATGGTAACATGGAAATAGGACCTAACTCAAGGAGCAGCACACCTTCTAGAAGCTCCTGGAAGACTTCACAACTCCAAGGGGGTGGATGAGTTTGTCACTCATTCTTCAAAGATTTCCAACAAATGGATACTTTTTGTGTCCGGCTCCTGAAACATGAAGTAGCATTCAGGAAGCAAAATCTTCCCAGGGATCGGCAGTCTCTGGCCAGGAGGACAACAGGAAAGCCTTGGCTCAAGAAGAGAAGGAAGGATCTTCAGAAAGCCTCTCATTTAAATGAGTCGTGTCTTCTTTTTCTTTCCATGATCACATTTTTAAATAGCTGATCATTACAGTATTTAATGAGCCTTATTAAGCTGGGATAGAAAGACATCGTGATGTCATGAGGACAGCCTGAACTCAGTACCACAAGCTCTGGGTTCAAATTCTGAGCCATCACTTTGGCCACAGTACCTGGGGCATTCGCTCTAATTTCTTTGAGCTCCAACTACCTCATCTGTTGTACGGGAATAGTAAGTCATAACAGCTCCCTCCAAGGATGAAGGGGTGGGCTGGAAAGCTCTTTGCAAACCTTCATCTTGTGACCGTCCTTGGGATCAGACTCAGTGTTCTCTGAGGTCCTTTTCAGCTCACAGGACTAGCGTGACGCTGAGGAGCACGCAGGAAGGGATGGATGCTAGAGACAGAGAGGCAGCACCTGGTAAAGTGAGAAGGGAGGGCTCCCAAATGTCAAAGCTGGGAGCAGGACAGAGAGGTAGAGACCTGGGCAGGACCAGGGCAATCCCAGAAGGCCAGAGACGGAAGCGACTAACTCAGTAATTGCCAGTCTAGTTCCTGCCTAGCAATGATCCCCTCTGTCACCTCCTGGGGAAGCCACATTCTACCCTTGCTTAAAGACCCACTACCTCCCAAGGTACCGATGAGAGCAAGTTTTGTATTATCCCAAGACTTTGTTCTGCCCTCTGGCACTAAGCAAGGCAAGGCTAATCCTACTTCCATGTGACAGCCCTGACTTAGCCCTCCCACCTGCCCCCCATCCTCTCCTCCATGCAAAACAACCTGAGTTCCTTCACCTTATCCTCATAGGGCAGGTTTTTGGGTCCCTGCATCCTTCATGCCTCCCTCCACTGCACAGTCTCCAGGATAGCCACACTCTCCCTGAAATGTGGTGCCCAAACCAGAACACGATGTTACAGCTATCATCTAGTCTCGGCAGAGTAGGCACATGTTCCCTGACACCTCTCACAGTGCAGCCCAAGCATCCCTCAGAGAGGAGCACAGAATCTGGTGCACAGGAGGTGTTTAATAAATGCTTCCTGACTTGTGACTGGAAAATATATGTAGTCAGGACTGTGGAAACATCAGGGATGCTGGATGGGTAAATACCCATCTGTAGGGTCTTTTGGGGACTGACTGAACACACACTCGAGACCACAGCCTTTGCTTAAATTCAAGAGGATGGGGGAAAATATCCCCCTTAAAGATAATTAATGCATGTAGTAGCTCTGGGCACGGGGTGTCCGCATATTCAATTATAGGGAAGAGCTGAAATGTTCTTGGATGATTGGCTGAAGCAGGGAAGGTTGAGTATTTGGGGGAAGAGGTCTCCAAATCCAGAGGGCTGGGGTGGGCAACTTACCCTCCCAGGCAGAAGTATGGCAAAGAGAGCCTTGAGACTGGGTCAGCTCAGTCACCCCTCCAGAGTACCTTAGAGCTGAATACTGGGCCTGGGGTCATTATGCAGCCTGAACTGCCCACACCTTGGCTCTCAGTGGTGATGATATAGACAGCCTTAAGGGATACCGTACTGGTACAGTAAGTGATGCCTCCAAACCCAATCCGTGCCAAGGGCTGGTACTGGAAGCCCCACTCTCAGACTCCTAGCCAAGTACAAGCCAATAACCAGTGAAGAACGGACAGAGCAAACAGGGAAGACTCATGCTTGGAGCTTAACAAGAAAGGGAGGAGAGCCTGTTCATAGGAGACCACAGAGAAGGAAACTGAGGCATGGAAAAGTGAAATGCCTGGATTTGAACCTGGATCTGCTGACACCAAATCTAATGCTCTGAATTCTTACTTTCCACGTTCTAAAAAAGTAGGGTGTAAAGAAAGTCTGCTAGATCCTTCTGCTCGGTCACCCTCCCCCCGCCCCACTCTCCCACACATACACAAGGACCTGGAGGTAGAGCCACAAGAGGCCTCAAAGGCCATTTAGTCCAATGCCTCCATTTTACAGTTGTAGAAACTGAGGCCCAAAGCGACCTCCCAAGGAGGCAAGGGACATGATGGGAACCCCAATCCTCTGACACTGTGCCACAATGACACTCCTACCAAGCCTCTGAAAAGAGCAAGACTCCCTGCTTCAAGCTTCCTTCAAAATAGGCATTTTCTTCCCAAAGGCCAACTCTCCCTTAACTTTGTGGCATTTGCCATCAGTGCCTAGCACGGCACCTGGCACACAGTAGGCACTCAATGAACGCTTGATGACTGATTGGTTATCACAGATAGAGGCCAAAGTGAAGCTGTCTGAAATAATCAGCTCATGTCCTGAGGGTTCCTCAATGAACCAGGACCATCCCTGGGTCCAGTGATGTCACCCTTTGACCCCATTATGACAGATCCCTCCCCCACCCCAAACACATTCAAATTAAATGTCACAAAATTTTCATGGAGAAAAGTATGAAATCAAGTCAAGCTCTAGCAGAATTACCTCTTCTCATTGCGAATGGCCTCTGAGTCTGGCACAGACATAGAAGCGTTTTGTCAAAGAAACAGGAATTAGTTGGGGCATGGGGGTGAGGGGTGGATGCTGGCCAGTTCTACAAAGGCTTAGCAAATATTATCGAGTTTTATGATCGACCTTAATTCCCAAGAACCCCCTTGGATTTGTCAACGCACGCTTGTGTTCCAGCTTTCACAAAACACCCAAAATAACTGATGGCGAATCATTCTCTCCACTGCGACATGAGTTTTCCATTACCTTCCTGCCACTCATCACTGTGGACTTCCATCGCCAGAGCATGCGTGCTCGGGGAGGGCAGCAGAGGGGGCTGCTGTAATGAGACTGAGGTCAGTGTTTCCAGCTCAGTGCCTCTTTTGCAGAGGTTTACGACTGAACCATAAAAATTCAATTAAGTTGAAATTTGGCAGATAGGTGGGTTCCTGGTAGGTAATTTTGAAGGAAGAAAAAAAACTACTGACCAGGAAAAAAAATCCAATAGTTTCTGACTTGAAGGAGAATTTTTTTTAAAAAAAGAAAGAAAGAACTCTGCTTTGAGGAACAGGTGTTGTCAAGTTATTTTTAAGATAGTATTTTGCAAACTAGATTTTTATAATCATCCTTTTGAAATTTAATGCTAAAATCTGTTGCCAAACAAATTTAGGTACTGGCTAGATTTTAAATTAAATATCTAGTTTAATTTTTCTATAAAATGTTCTGTCATTTCAGACATGCAAGATAGCCATACAAATTCTTACGCCGCATAACATGCATCAATAATTGCAGACTGCTCTTCTCCAGGCAAACAGAACAGGCACGATCTCTTGGCAGAGATGGGCAAAGGAAGAGTGGAAATCTAGAGAGGTGGAGAGCTCAGGGAAGGAGGGAGGCTGGGAGTTTTTGCCAAGTTCCAGTTGAGGTCCTACAGTTTAAACTTAAACCAATAATGAAAACAGCCAGTGTATAATTCATGCCTTTGAAATGATTCCCAATTTCTATTCCCAAAACCAAAAATTTGATTCAAATCACTTAGTAAGTAGAGAACCATGTGCCCGGCTGGTGCTGGAGATCCAAAGACAAAATTAAAAGTGCCTGCCCCCAAGGAGCTTACCTACTCTCAGGGAAAACAATCTGTAAATACAAATGTGTAAAATGCAAATTTCAGAGACTCAGAAGTCAATGTCAGGGAAGTTAAAGGTCTAATAAGAAAACTAACTAAGCCCTCCCACGTAGCCCACCTTGGCCCCCAGCTTGGCTTTCTCCCTGCTAATTACTTATTTCTTATTAGGTTTAGACTACTTCAAAGGCACTCACCAAGACAAGTTTCTATCAGTGCTCACAGTCAGATCTCAAGCTAAGACCCAGTTTGGTTCCACACTGGATCCATCAGCGAAAATATCAAGCCAAACTGTCTTGGGGTCACAGATAGGGGAGGGATCCTAAGCATCTTTGAGATCAGGGATTGCTTTGCCTTTTGGTGTATGTCATGGGCCCCTGCTTAAAACAACGTTTTTAATGTATAAAACAAGATAAATAGAAATACAAAGAAAATCAATTATATTGAAATAAAGATGCACATTTTCCCCATCCAAGTTCATAAAGCCCTGATCAAGAAGCCTTAGTCTGAGCTGACCAGTCCTGCCCCAGGAATCCTTCTTCCCAGAATCCTGAATGAGAGGTCACGGGCAGCCAGCCTCTGCTGGAAGATGGAATGAGTTACCATGTGGTCAATGGGAAGAGACATGAACATGAAGTCACAAGATCCAAATCCAAATTTCAGTTCTGTTATTACCTGTGTGACCTTGGGCAAATTGCTTAACGTCTCTGGACCTCAACTTTCCTCATCTGTAAAAAGGAGGAGGCCTAACTGAAATGATCCCTTATGGCAAGCTCTTCAAACCCGAATCCTTTGAGCCTGTGAGCTCAGTACCTTCCTAGCATCCTGACACCTCACACTATCAGGATTTTATTCCTCTTAGCAAGCTAACAATTGACTCTTTGCAATCTCCACTCCCGTTCTTCCCTCTAGACACAAGCGACACAATCTGATCCTTCTCCAGTGTAACATCCCTGCAAATAGTCTGGATGCAAAACTATTATTAATGTGCCTTGAAGACAGTAAGAATGCTGCCCCTAATCTTCTCTTCCCAGGGCTGAGCATTCACCACTCCTGGACCCAGGTGTGATACGTGAAGTTTTCAGCTCCCTCTCTGTCCGGGTCATTGTCTTTCAGAATGCTTCGGGTGAGGACCAGAGGAAAAGCCTTTAAGATGCTCTATCCAAACCTCGCTCTCTATGAACGAGGAAAAGGAGCCCTGGTGAGGTTTGGGGATTTTCCCAAGATAACACTAGGGGGACAGGAGGGGAGCCACAGAACACAGGACCCTGAATGCCGTTGCTGGCAGGGCTCCTTCCACCCTGCCTCAGGCTAATGCCTTGCCCAAGAGGAGGCTCCTATTATGAAACACAGAACTACAGGCGGCAGGAGACCGGGGCTGTTTGGTTTCTGTTGAGGACAGTAGAATTCTATCCATTCAGGCTGGAGAGCACATCAGCTCATGCGGCTGCTGGGAGGCCTGGGGTGTCAGGGCTGTTGTCATCATCATCATCACCCTCATTTACGTGGCACTTGCTCTGTGCCTCGCACTGTACTAAGTGCTTTATAATGTGATCTCATTTGATGCTCGAAACAACCCTAAGAGGGAAGGGCTATTATCATCTCCACTGCACAGCTGAGGACACTGCAACAGACAGGACTTAAATGACTTGGCCAAGGCCACACAGCTAGTCCGTGTCTGAGGCTGGATTTGAATTCAGGCCTTCTTGACTCCAAGGCCCAACACTCTATCTGCTGCACCACCTCCCTGCGTCAGACACTGACTAGCTAAGTGACCTTGGAAAAGTCACTTAACGTCTGCCTCCATTTTGCCAATGTTTTATAAAATGAGGATCATGATAGCATCTACTTCCAAGGGCTGCTGTGGGGATTGAAGGAGACTGTATTTGTAAAGCACTTAACACAGTGCTTGGCACACGGTTAGCACTTAACAAAAGCTGGTTTCCTTCCTTCCTTTTAACTCAAAGTGAGCTTGGAATCCACTAAAACCCTCAGACGCTTCTCTCAGACACCACGACTTCCCCATCCTATACTGGTACAACTAGTTTTTGAGCCCCACAATTTTTTAACATTATCTGGTAATAAGAGGAAAAAGGAGATTTGATTGATAGAAACGTACACACATGCACACGCACACACACACACACACACACACACACACACACGGCTATGGGCATCTTATGTGACTGATAGAATATAGGCGTCTATTGTACAGGGGAGGAAATGACCTCTGAGTGTCGTATGAATTACACATAAGCCTTTTGGCTGCCCCTACCAAGAGAGCCCTAATGACTCAAGATTGGCCATTCAGACCAAGGAAGATTAAGAGAAACCAACTACTTCTGGATCAGCCCACCGGAACCAAGCAGAAAAAGTCCACCCCTACTTTCTTATGAGAGTCCTTTTAGTATTTGGAGACAATGGCTATGTCCCCACCAGCCTTCTTTTATACAGGCTAAACTCCCCTCTCTCCTTTCTGTCTCAGTAGATCCTTCAATGTGGCATGGACTGCAGGCTCCTCAGTGTTCTGGTTGCCTTCCTAAAATGTGGCAGCCAGATCTGAATCCACCGCTCTTCCTGTTGGTCTAACTAGGGCGCAGCACAAGGCAGGGTCACCACTTCTTTCCCTCCTGGACAGTAGGCACCCATTAATGCCACCTAAGTTTCCCAGAGCAGATTCTAGCTTCCCCTAATATAATCAGACTCATCAAAGCAACTCTACATATTCTATTATGGCTTAAAATACTTGTTTTTAATCTAATTAATTAAGTTCCTTTAACGATCTCTCCCACTCTTCCTTTCTCATTTAGAAAATTCAAAAGGTGACTATTTGTGGAGAAGAACACACTTTAGAACTTAAAATAGAAGACAAAGTTCAAGAAGTGTATTGTACTTCAACCTTCTGGGATGAGGAAGGTCACAGTGCCACCGCAGCCCATATTCTCAGAAAACTTCTGGAGTCTTTCAGGTCTGGGCATCACAGAAGCAGAGAAGACTGTCTCTGCCATGCCACAGCAGCCTCCTCATCCTGGAGGTTCTCCTTGGCACTGTGGCCCCTTCCTCTGATTGGCTGGCTCCCCCCAGCATCTCCACTTGGAGCAGAGTGCCCATGCCAGGCAGGTTTTCATTCCCCTCTGGGCTCCTCTCCTGGCTTTCTCCATTATGTTCCCACGTGGGACCTTCTCTCTCCTCCTGCTCCCACTTTTCTGCTTCCCTTTCGGAGGTGTCTCTTTCCATGAGATTATAAACTCCCTGAGGGCAGGAACTGTCTTTCTTTATGCTGACATTTTTATCCCTGGAGCTTAGCACAGTGCCTGGCACAGAGCCAGTGTTTAATCAATGCTTCTTGACTTGACCCGTCCAGAGGAGAGCAACCAGAACGTGAAAGGGCCTCAAACCACGTACAAACAATGAATCTATCATGAAACCACGGAAGCCTAGAACAGATGAGTTGGGAGAAGCAAGACAGCCAGGCTCAGACAACTAAAAGCCTAGCACCAGGGAGAAGGATGCGCCAGTCACCCCGTGAAGGCCAAGGGCAGAACTAGCTTGATGCAGTAGGAGAATGCCGAGTTCCGAGTCAAGGGACCCACATTCAAATTCTGACTCTAGAACTTACTTTCCATATACAACTCGCTTAAATATCCCTGAACCTCAGTTTTCTCATCTATAAGATGGAGCAACTAGATAACATCTAAGATCAGCTAAATGGTGCTGTGCCCAGAGCTTCAGGCCTGCAGTCAGGAAGACCCGAGTTCAAATCTGACCTCAGACACCTTGGGTAAGTCACTAAGCTCCATCTTCCTTAGTTTCCTCACCCACAAAATGGGGGTCATAAAAGCACCTCCCTCCCAGAACAGTGGAGGGGGGAAGATGAGGTGCTGTTTGTAAAACTTAAAGTGCCACAGAAACATGATCACCATCTCTCTGGATGACCTGGAGTGTAGGGAGGCAGGGTCGTGTCCATTACACAGAGGGATCCTCCTCTGCAGAGGTGAGCCAGGCTTCCTGGTGAGCACAGGAGCTCTCTGTCAATGGCCACAAGCCAGCAGAGGATGGAGGGTCACAGAGCCGAGATGCTGCAGGGGGCATCCCTGCCTGCACCGAGGTTCCTTCCAGCTCCAGAATTCTATGATGTGTACAGAATCCTTTCCTCCCCAAAGTCAAGATTGTGTCCCCTGTCCATTGGGGATGTAAAGATGAACGAAATGACAAAGATAGACAGCGCCTCGTCACCTCACCGTGGGAGAAATGAAGAGAACAGAGATGATCTTTGCCCAAAGTTGGCAATTCTGGGAAAATAGAGGCAGATTCTGCTCTAGCATTGGCCCCAAAAAGCCACCAATAGGAGCTAACTTATAAGAGAATGATGCTCAATCATGTTTCCCTCACCTGTAAGAAGGAGGCAGGGCAGTGTAATGGGGAAGACACTGGGGTGGGAGGCAGGAAGGCCTGGGTTCAAATCCAAATTCTGATACACACTGGGTCACTTTAGTCAAGTCACACTGAATCTCTCCATATGCCTCAGCAGCCCCCTACAACCTGGCTACAAGTAGATGGCGGTCTTTTAATGTCAGCAAAGGGAGTTTTTATATCAGGAAAGGGACAAATGGCTGTTTTACATTCATGTGTGGAGAAGCAAAAATTACCTCCATGGGCTGACATGGAAATATGTTTTGCATGGTTTCACATGTATAATGGTATCATAACACTTGCCTTCTCAATAAGTGGGGGAGAAACTGAAGGGAGGGAGAAAATTTGGAACTAAAAATTCTTTAAATGAACATTTTTAAAAAGCCAATAACACCCATGAAGCTTCATCTTCAGTGTAACCTTAATCTACCCACTGGACTAGGCCTTCCCCCCTGCAAAAAGAAAAAAACTGCAACCTGATCTTGTGTTTCTCAGGCTCTAATAGCATCATCTCCACTCCCCACCAGGCAACTGTTCATCCACAGTAAATCATTAGAAATTATTTTAAAGTGCTATACATGGAGTCAGAGGACTCGAGTTTGAATTCTGGCTTTCCCAGTCGTTACTTGTGTGACCTTTGGCATCTGACTTCACCCCTTCCGCCTTGGCCTCAGTTGGCTCATCCTTAAAATAAGGAGGCTGACACTCAGCTCTATCACCCAATTATCCTTTCAACACACCCTGAACACCAGATCTGTTTTGTGATATGTCCTCTTGGGCTGTTCTTCCTGTTTTAGCACTCATCCTCATGAGCAAAACATGGCACCATAGAGGAAATAGCACTGTTCTCTTGGCCTCGATGCGGTAAGCAATGCATTTTGTACAAGTGTCCCCATCACAGCATCAGACACAACGGCTCTGGTCCCAGTGTTACAGGTGGAGCAGGCAGCTCATATACATGGCGGTCTAGTCATTTCTCCAAGCTCACCGAGAGTCAGGGTCACAACAACTGGCACCAATGAATGAAGTTGAACCATAAATATCATGAAGACATTGCCAAACCTTTCACCTAACTCCTAATCACTTCTCCAAGTTCCCAGCCACTTGGAAATGGAAAGGGACAGCTGTCTAAAGCCTAATTTAGAATTAGGATGCTCCTGGGTCCAAAAGAAAAGGGTATTGGAAAGATCAGTTTTTTGAAGAGATTTATAATCAAGTTTCAAATAGACATCAGTTGTCCCCAAACCCCAGAACCCAGACTTGAAGTAGGTGATTCATATGGATATCAGGGATCCCGAGTGAAGTTAGCAGCAATGGAAGCAAATGGATATAGTTCATGAAGGACAAGAAAATTTGGGTTCCTACTCCCAGGCTGGGCTTTGCAGTCTTCTTTGTACTTTTGCCATCTGAAAAAGAAAGTCCATTAAAAAAAAAAACCAAAAACCTCCCTGTGTCCATGAACTCTGCCAGAGTTCCACTTACTGTTATAGAAAGGCCACTCCCCACCCATCATGTCCAAACATCCTTTTCCTTCAACCAGAAAGTTCCCCAACATACTTTATTGGAGTGGTCTTCTCTGGGCACTATCCCTACTAAAGTCAGGGCATTTAGGCAGTGAAAAGGGTGGGAAGGGAGAAAGGAGGTACCATTTCAAGATTATGGAATATACATGTAAGTATATAAGATATATACATATTATGTACATACTATACACACACTATAATTTTTAATGGTTAGCAATTTATGCCCAATTTCTGGCTTCTAGGGCAATACTCCCATTAGACCTGGTTTTGTGATCTTAGAATTAACTCCTTCTTTACCTTTATTCCCACGGCACACTCAGAATTTAAGAAGCAGCCGATTTTCTCTGTTACACAAATAGCAAAATTAATTAATTGTTGATTAATTAGTTGTTGTCACTCACCCAAATTGCCTGTGAATCAGCTTGCTCAACATCTCAAAGACCCCTGACTCCTTTATTTAATAACACATTTCTATCACAAGAAAAATCAAGTCTAATCTCTTATTTTATAGAAAAACAAAAGCAAAAAAAAAAGTCTAGGAGACATGAACGATGGCTCCTGCGTGAAGCCCGAAGTGAAGAATTAAGATAAGGGAAGACTCAGAGAAATGAAGAGAAGGGACTGAGCTACCCCTGTGTGTATAGCATCTACTATGGGCCAGACATCGTGCTAACCAAGCACCGTACAGAGATTATCAGATTTTATCTTCACAACAACCCTGGGAGGTAGATGCTATCACTATCCCCGTTTTATAGACGACACAAGTTCACAGAGGTGAAAAGATTTCCCAAGAGGAAAATAATTGTGTTGGCACTTCACAATATTCCCCCTCCACCCTCCTCCCAAGAAAATGCCTTACTTTGTAAGTACATCTGTGGATGTTGTTTCCCCCAGGGATAAAGTAGATCCATGAGGCTTGGAAGATTTCTTTTTTTGTCTTTTTTTGGCAGGGAGGGAGAAAAGGGGGAGGATGGGTACACCTAGCACCTAGGACAGGGTCTGGCACATATCAGGTACTTAATAAACCTATGTTAAATAGAATTGAGCTGAACTACTTCCATTGTAAAGTTTTTACAAGCTTTAGCATTCTACCTCCACTGCCACACTCTGCAAGTTTTGCCAGCAGAAACTTTATAAAGTTTTGTCGATTTGAATTCACTCTCAGAGGCAGAATAGGGGCCCAGGCCTTCTGATAGTAGCCCCCTACCAAGCTGCCCCACAGGCTCTTCAAAGACTGAAACAAGAACGTGGGTGTTTAATTAGACCCTAGGGGTCTGAGGAGAGATTTCAGAGAGTCGATGAACTTGAATGGGGAAAAATTACTCTTCCTTGTCACTGATGTTTGGCTTCCTTTGCAATCCCCTACATTTTATTTTGTGTATTTAAAAACATGATTCTGAGGAGTCCATCAGCTTCTCTGATTGTGGCCAAATGATGCCATGAAAGAAACCAGGTGAAGAGCCCCTGGGCTAGAATTTGGGGCTCAAGAACAAGGCGATTTCTGCAGTCTCACTTCTGTTTAGCCAAAGCCCAACTGCCCAACTTTGCACCTTTTTGTAGTTTGCAACGTTGTGGAAGGAAGGTTGAAATCGCTTTATGCAGACAGGGGTAGGCACACATTGAGTCCAAATCTGTGCTCTGACATCCCTTTTCCAATCTCCATCCCAGTGACCACCGGATGATAGACATTCCAAAGTTTGCATGAAGGATGCTAAAAAACATGACCAGCACTACCATCTATGGAGGATAATGTTGCCTTGCAAATTGACAGAAGCAAAATTGAATTCCTGTTTTCAAAGCAACACTCGTATAGCTGTCAATGCATTTGAGAAATGGTTGCTGGTTATCGTCATTTAATTAGAAATGATGGGAATCTTTGGAAGCAGTGACCATGCCATCTTAGAGCTCATGTGAAGAGGGAAACATCGAGCATACTCTGAAAGGTTCCCTAGGCTTCAGGGGATCAGATTTCAAAAAGTGCATAAACTAAATCAGTATCATTCCATAAAGAGGCAGTATGGCATGGCAGATATAGGACTAGCCTTGGAGTCTGGACAACTCATGTGTAAGTCCTGTCCCTGATAAATACAAGCTGTGTGATCAGGAACAAGTCACCTAGCCTCTCAGTGCCTCAAACAAATATCCAAGACTGCAAATTTCAGAAGAGTTATTGATGTTCACAGCTGGAGAGATTCCACACTAGAGGTTACCCAGACCAATGAAACCACTGGTACTGTTTCCTCGATTCCTCAAAAGGGGAGGGGATAGAATCCATAGGTTTAGATTCTAAGAGAACATAAGCTTAAGAATGGGAAACTCTCAAGAACAAAATTCTCCTGATGCAGCTGTCATTGGTTCCATAGAGGAGGACACAGAGTGGCTACCTGGGGAGCTTATCAACCAAAATCTCTTAAAAGGCACAAAAAAAAGATGTGTAAGCAAGGACAAACAAAAGAAAACCAAAGATCCCATAAGACTCAAGAAGGTATCTCCTTCAGCCTACATAATTCTTCCTTTGTCCCAGTCTCCAGGTCTCTATGCTATCCTCTCTCCTCTTCTCTTTCATTACCAGATTTTCCAAATGCACAATAGACATTTGCTACATTTGTCCACTCACCTCCTAGAAGTAGCTTCCCCTCTCCCCCTGTTGTCAGGGTCACTCATAACCTTCTCACTCAATCCAGTGGGCAATGTTTCTCTCTCATCCTCCAAACCATCTATCAAGCATGTGACACTGTTGTGTCACATGTCACATGTGACAACCTCCCCTCCTCCTTCCTTGGCTTCCATGACAGTACACTTTCATGGTTCTCCTATCACTTCTTCCACATCTCCTCTGACTATGAGGGACCCCTTATCCTCTTCCCACTCCTTACATGTGGATATTCGTCTTTTCTCTCCATCCGCTTTCCCCTGGTGGTCTCAATTATCAGTGCTATTCAATTCAGCCAACATTTATCAAAGAATCATGCCAGATGCTCAAGATACAAAGATGGATAGGAGAATTTCTAGTCTAATGAGGTGAATCTCTCTCTCTCTCTCTCTCTCTCTCTCTCTCTCTCTCTCTCTCTCTCTCTCTCTCTCTCTCTCTCTCTCTCTCTCTCTCTCTGTGTGTGTCTCTCTCTCTCTCTCTCTCTCTCTCTCTCTCTCTCTCTCTCTCTCTCTCTTTCTCTCTCACCCCATGATGATGGAAAGGGAAACAACATACAGAGGAGAGATCCAGGAAGGGGGACATGAGAAGCAGGATGAAGAAGAGACCACTCTGACCTGGGGCGAGATATGGGAGGGACATCCTGCAGAAGTTGGCATTGGACTTTTATCAAGATTTCCTTAAACATCCCCTGTTCCTTTAACTGAAATTGGTTAAAGGAAGTGAAGCTATTTAGCCTAGAAAAGAGGAGATTTTGTGAGTGGAGGGTACAGGCAGACGGCCATAATGCTTATCTTCAACCAGAGTAACCAATTCTCAGTAAGGAAGATATGGAAGAAGACCTGAAGGCAGGAGTGGTGGGCCAAGAACCAGGAGATAGAGAATAGCTCATTTAGGCTGGACACAGAGGACACGAAGGAAGGTTTGGGAAGGAAGGCTTGAGGTTCCATTGTGGAGACAACGTTACATTCAGGAGTTGATGCTTAATTGGACTGGCAAAGGGGAGCTCTGGGAGTTTCTTGAGAAGGAGATGAACATGATCCTAGCAGGGTATTAGGGAGTGTATTTGGGTGGTGATGCAAAGAATAAAGTGGAGAGGGGCAACATTGGAAGTCAGAAGGATATTGAGGTGCCTACTCTTCCTTGTATATTTATTGGTGTTTATGTCTCCCCATCCTGGTTTCATAGACTATGAGCACATTGAGACAAAGGTCATGTAACATCTGCTTCTTACGGGGTGAAGATTTCATAAATGTTTGATATAATATATACAATCTTCTCCCCAGGAAAGTAAGTTTGATGCAATGTATCATTGGATGAAACTCAGTAGCCAAAGAGCTAGCAGTCCTAGACAAGGCCCTCTGTCTAAGAAGGCTAAACTCAGCGTCAGGGACAGACAGGAAGATTCCTTATGAGCCAACATGGAATGCTTAGGCAGAGGAGACACCCAGGACAAGCCCATGCTGGGGCAATGAGCCAATCCTGACCTAGTCTAAGCTAACCCTGGGCACGCAGCAATCACAGCCCTCCCCAGACTCTGATCTCAACAAGTGAGTCTATTTTTGGTCCACCCCATCCCTACATCTACAAAGAGGAAATCCAAAGGTTCTTCTGACCCAATTTCCTTACAGCCCCTCACTTTCATTCAAGTCTTGCCCAAGGGCCAATACAAACAGAAGCTCACCAAACAGAACAAGTTTCTTTTAGAGAAGGAGCATGTGTCAGTAATGAGGGCGCCAACTAGCATCCAGGGCTTGGGCAAGTCATGGTCACCTGTGGTAAGTGTTGTGATGGAGGGCGCAGTCTCCCTTCTCTCCCCCAGGGTCGCTGATTCACATAGTTCTGGTGTAAAGGTTTCTCAGCACACACCTCAGCTTTCTCATTGCCTCTTCCCAGCTGAACAAGTGAAAAGGTATTATTGCCAGAGGTCATAGAAGGCTTCTGGGTCTACTGGACTTGAGCCAAGCACCAAAATCCTCAGTGGGTATATGATTCTGCTTCTCTGCTGGCTTCTTCAGAAAGGGCTTCTCTGCCAGGAAAAGGGCTTCAGCCTAGATTTCTATGCTACAAGTAGTATGTGTGTGTGTGTGTGTGTGTGTGTGTGTGTCTGTGTGTGTCTGTGTCTATGTGTGTGTGTGTCCATATTGACTCTTCATGACCCCATTTGGGGTTTTCTTGGCAAAGATACCAAAGTAGTTTGTCATTTCCTTGTCCTGCTCATTTTACAGATGAGGAAACAGAGACAAACAGGATTAAGTGACTTGCCTAGGGTCACACAGCTAGTAAGCATCTGAGGCTGGATTTGAACTCAGGAAGACGAGTCTTCCTGACTCCAGGCCCAGAGCTCTGCCCACTCCACCACCTAACTGTTTAAATATTTAGCCATCGTTTATTCTTTGCTGGAGTTCAGAGTGTGTTTGGTTTGGTCTCCCCTGGTGCCTTTTAACTACAGGATATACCTTGAAATGCCTCTAGATGGGTTCCCCACCAACATGCCTTCTTCATCCAGCCTCTGCTTAAAGATCCTCAATGAGAGAAAACTCATTCTTTCCCAAGGCAACCCATTTCACATATGGAAGGCTCTATCCAGCCACAAGTATCCCCAGCAATGGAGCTCAAATGTGTCTGTTCACAGCTTCTCCCATGCTCTGACTTCTAGGGACAAAGAGAATCAGTTTGGTCCCTCGTCCCAGAGACAGCCCATTAAACACTTGACCAGAGTTACCATGTCCTCCCTCAGCCGTTCTTCACTAACACAAACATTCCCAAGCCCTCCCTGGCTGGCTGCCTTCTTCTGGATGTTTGGAAGCTTGAAGCCTCACTACTGCGACTCCCAAATGTTCACCTCATTGCACCTCACCTATAAAATTTTCAGGGCACGATCTTATCGTACATCTCAGCAGTATGCAAATATAGCCAATACAACTAATTTGACAAGGAGACAAGGCAAGTTTTCCTCATAGAGCATATAGATGTCATTGACATTAGGCATCACCAATCTCGCAAAAAGCAATAAATGATTCTTATGATCGATATCAGCTTTTAGGGAGGTAGAGTGCTCTGCAGTGGAAAGAGCACTTGTCTGAGTGAAATTTCAGAGACAGTCATTGTAGTGTGGACACCACTGCTAACGAAATAAGCCATGTCACCTCAGATCGGTCACTTCTTTTCCATGAGCTTCACTTCCTCATTTGTGAAATGAGGATGTTGCCTCTCCAACTTTAAACCATATTACGAAAGCTGTTTGCATCATGCCAAGTTGATAAGGGGCAAAACCAAAAATCGTGAAAAACAGATTTGGGGAAAAGACTGGAAATTCTGGAGAAACAATCAGTCATATAAAAGATGAGAGTCTAGTAAGCCTTCTGTAGACACCAAAAATGGGAAGAAAGGCATTATGGAAACAGTGTTGAAGAGGAAACCTGCTAGCGATACAGTGAAAAGTAAATGCTGAGTATCACCTCATAGCATATTCTGTAATAGATTCCAGGTAGATCATAGAACTAAGTACAAGAAACAGAACTATAAGAAAGCTAGAAGAGGAAATGATGTCTCTCTCCATTCTAGAGAATAAGTAAATGTTTAAATTATTATCTTATTAATAAAGAGATTTATAGAATTGATTAAATAAAATTTAAAATTCTGCACAACCCAAACAATAAAATTAAGATAAGAAGAAAAGTAAGTGGAGGAAAAATGTTTTAGCAACAGAAAAACAATTTAACATCTAAAATTGATAAGAAACAGATATAAACATTTCAGGAGCCTTAGGCCCCACTGAATTCATGACATTCCCCAAAGGATCTGAACATTTTAAGACATTCACATATTGTCACTAATTACTTGAAAAAAAAATAAACCTCAATATTAATGAAAGAATTAAAATTAAAACAACCTTAAAGTACTACTTCATACTGGTCTCCAAGCAAAAGGAAAATATAATGAATAATAAAAAAACTAACAGCAAGATCTCAAAGAAACAAATTCACTCATGCATTGCTGGTATAATTGCAAATTGTTAAAAATCTTTTTAGAAGATTACATGGGAGGACACAAGAGTTACAAAAATATCCATTTCTTGGAACAATCAACAAACATTTATTAAGTACTGAAGATACAAAGAAATAGCAAAAATAGTCCCTGCCCTCAAAGTACTTAAATTGTAAAGAGGAAAATAATGTACAAATATGGGCATATGCAAAATACGTGCAAAGGAGATCAAATATAACCTTCAAGAGGAAGGTACTAGTATCTGAGAGTGTCAAGAAAGGCATCCTACAGAAGGCGATGCTTCCACTGAATTTTGAAAGAAGCCACGGATTCTCAATGGCAGCAGTGAGGAGAGAGAGCCTTCCCAGCACAGAGAAGAGCCAGGGCAAAGGCATGAGACAGAAATGGAGAGTCAGGTGTGAGGAGAAGCAAGTAAGCCAATACGGTCAGGGTCTGTAGAAGAAAGAACTATGTAAGAAAAAAGGAAAGACAGGAAGAAGCCGTGTTGTGAAGAGCTTTAAATGGCATTTACGGAGGCATTTACAGCTAATCCTAGCATTGACTCTAATTAGTCATACAGGGATGAAAAGGTTTCTAGCATGGTGCTGGGAACAGATTATCTTTCATCTGAGAATCAGCCTAAGTTTGGAGATATGTGTCACCACGTTGGCAGGAGGGTGATACCTTATTTTTTTAACCTCCAGTATTTCTGAGCAAGCAATCAGTCTAGGCACTGAGGGGTTACAATCTGGGACAGTGGAGGAAGTATTCTTCATGGACCCCTGTAGCACTGGGACTTTTTATGCCATTCAGTTTAAGCTAGCAGAGGAGATGAAGTGTGTCTACCAATGATTATCAAGCTAAGACCTTCTCTTTATCTACAAAGTGGCCTCAATACTTTCTTTTTTCTGGTTTTATTTTAAAAGCCCCAAACCCACCTGGTCAAATGGCACTCTTCCATAGCTCCAAGCAGCCTTACCTTTTCAAATAAGAGAAGTTTTTATTGCTTGGCATGTCAAAGTCTTGCCTTGTGAACGATGGAGATCTTTCCCTTACATGACCTGAGTCTTGGCAGCCAAACGTGTTCCTTGGGCTCTGGCTTTGGCCTCTCCAGGGCTGTGTCCTTGGGCTACATTGCCAAAAGGTTACTGGCTGTCCCTGCCAATCCTCCCTCTCTGTATTTTACAATGACAGCCTGGCCCAAGGCTAGTGGACGTTTGTCGACTTCCCTCATTACAATTTCTAAGAATTGGTATTTCTGAATCCAGCAAACTGAATTCTAATGGAAAAGAAGAAAACAGTTCAACTGTATACCTATCCAAGATACAGTAAGCATGGCACACTCCCTAGCTGAAATCAAGAGAAATGCACTTCCATTTCACAATTCACTAATCTCCTGGAACTTAGCGTTCCTTAGCAATTGCGAAACAACCAAATGATGGTATAATTCCATCATCACCGACCCTGCTACCACAGTGTGTAGCCTTCTAGACCAAAGATGAAGCCCAAGACAAAAAGTGAGGGGAAGGAAATTGATTTGTTAGGGATGCACAGGATATATGCAAGCTAGCAAGCAAGCATAAGAAAGAAAATTGAAGTGCTTCCCCCAACATCTCTCTGCCAAATAAAGAAAACCTTAAAATTACATTATCATTCTCAGAGGAGATCACAAGGGCAAAGAGAATCATGGTTAGAGGTCAAACATTCAATATCTACTCTCAACAGGGTACAATTAGGTCCATTATGATTGAAACTATGTTGGTCCATCATAGCTGAGGTTTGGGTCCAGGGCTTGGAATTCCTTTGCTTCTGTGAACTCCAGCTAAAATCAGAATGTTATTTTTATTCCAACCTTTCAGTGAGTTTCCTTTCATTATAGCATTTATACAAAATCCTCCAGCCCCGAACCTGATCAAGAATGACCTGAAGCCCACTGCTCCTGGTTTCCTTCAAAGAAAGATGAGCAGCTTTTCACTGAGAATGACAACAGAGAATTAAGCCACAAATAAAATCTGAGATAGTTTTGAAATTGTAGGTCAGCCTTGACATTCATTGATAATACATGAAAACCTTTAAGACTAAAATTACAAATTGGAAGGCTTCTCTTACTGATTAAATTGTTTTGAAATGGGGCCAATCACAACCACAGAACAGACTAGCTGACTGCCAGCTTGGATTTCATTTTCTCGGCCATTAGTTAACAGGGCCTTTAAGTATTTATATGCAATTTTTCAAAATTACTCCCTTATAAACTTACTGAGCTTGTAATTATTTCAACTTTTGTTTTTCCAATTCAGGGGAAACCTTCAAAACATGGAAATTCCACGTGCCCAGCTTTCTTCTGAACGGCATTTTGGTGGCCAAGAGGTAGGACTCTGTAAATTAACTTCTTAAGATGGCCAGACCAGACAAACCACTAGCTTATATCTATTTTAGCAAATACTTCACTTGAAAGTTCTCTCCCTGGCATGGCGCAGTTGAGGTCAAACAAACCAGTTCTCCATGTGATCCGGGATGTGAGTGTGACAGCTGCTTGGTCAGTTTCATCATCGCTAGTGAATTTCAGGTCATCAGGAAGGTGGTCTCATTGGCAAATTGGCGATTAATCTTAGAAGTCTAATTAAATCCTCAAATGGTCTCAGTTACACTTGTCTAGCCAAAGTGGGGCCCAAGGATTTAGCAACAGCACAGCCCTTAGAAATAACCTTTTCCTACTCTGTAGTTTTATAGATAAGCAAATTGGGGCTCAAAGAGTTTGAGATTTGGCATCAGTGATACAGCTTGCAAAAGTCAAAGGTAAGCTCGAATCCGGCTCTTGCAGGCTCCGTGCCTGGAGCTCTAAGCACCATGGCATGATTCCTCTCTATACACAGAAAATGCTATTCCTTGTAACCAACACGCCTCCATTGTCACACATCCTAGCCCCCACCCGCTCTTCATGTTATTTTGCCTCATTTGATTTGATGCTAATAATCTGCATATCCATTTTAAACCA
Source organism: Trichosurus vulpecula (assembly GCF_011100635.1). NCBI lineage: Eukaryota > Metazoa > Chordata > Mammalia > Diprotodontia > Phalangeridae > Trichosurus > Trichosurus vulpecula. The sequence goes on along the minus strand of NC_050581.1, from coordinate 199,413,368 downwards.
TATTGAATCAAAGATGTTCAAAGAAATATGTGCAGTTTCTAAAAAAGCCCAACTCTTTGACAATGAAAATCACTGAAGAATAAACTCTCCTAGTCATTCTTTTCAATGTCCACAATCAACAGGACCTCTGGCCAATAAAAGCAGAAGTTTTGTTACATTTACATGCCATGCTAACTGGCAGGTTGCGTATGCTTGCTGGCCAGAAGCGAAGAATATGACTGCGCTGAAAGTCTCTGTTTCACTCCGACTTGGGGTTTCAAGGAATACAGCATCATGTTAATTTGATCTGACTGCAAGATTTACTGATACCAAGCAAGTTAATTTATTGGACATAGTCATTCATAAAAGAATCATAGAATACGTGTGAGCCCCATTTCATTGCCATACAGGACCCTCTTTGACCCACTTCAAGGAAATGAATTGCACGTGTAATTTCAGCTCAACGGAACCAAACTGCTCTGGATGGCCCTTAGCTATTAAGGACTATGTGGCTTTATTCTGAGGTCACCAGAGGGAGCTGGAGGTTCTTACCAACCACTCAATCTCAGTCTACTTTCAAATCAGGGATGTGCTGGTACTAAATGTTTAACAACCAGCTCTACAAGAAAAATGTACACACAGAACGATTTTATATTTAAGTTGAATTATTAGCATTTTCTCAAGTCTAAACAAGTACCAGAACAATAAACAAAGCCCTGATTTGTAGCATTTGCTGATGTCCAGAGTGTAAATGTTCACACTGATAATTTAACAATCAGCTCACTTGACCTGGTGTAAGTCGGTTTCAGGACACTACTGCTTTAAATTCACCAGTCATGAGCAGGCTAAGCCTAAATACTGGGGATAGTAGAATTCCTTTGGAATTAGGGTCTGCATTCGTAAATATTCATTAGTCAATAACTATACCTGTACATAGTCTGGGGTAACTGGCCTGTATCACTTAAAGAAATACTACTTTACTCCAGAAAATTTATTATAATTAACAGACACCATTCCTCTTTCAATTCCTCCTTCTAAAAATCTTAAAATAATTCCTTAAGAAAACCACCACACATAACTACAGCCAACTATTGCTCTTCAAGGAAAATTAACAGAATTTTGTTTAAATGGTCTTAAAAAGAACAACTTGTTAGTTGCAAGAAAAACCATTTAATGGCTCTCTGAAGGACTCACAGAAAACCCTTTAGGACACATTTGAAACTCAGTGGTCAGACAATCTTTCTTCATGGAAAGCTGCCCCACCCTCAGGCAGGAATGGATTTGGTGAATTCTCTGCCTTTTCTACACTTAGCACTCTCTTTTCAGAAGACACATCCCAGGTGCCTTAGGCAAGTGAGACAATCTCCTCCATTCCATGTTTCCCATTCCCATGCATCACACAGGAAGAAATTAATTGCAAAGAAAATTTCAAAGGTGCACATATGCCTTCCCCCATCTTTCCTTCGATCTTGATGCAGCCAAAACATGCCAAAGCCTCCCAGGGAGGGACAGCCAGGATGGGATTGGGTCCGGCCCAAAAGAAACTATTTTCAGTTGAGGGTCTTCATCCGTTGTTCAGTCCCCTCCCCCTATGATCTGAGCTGAGCATTCTTTTTCAATCAGGCTTGATCTTCTTGAGTCCAGATGTTTACTCATTCAGCTTACACTGCAATATTTTTGTATATCCTCCTGAAACTTTGGTTTTATGAGTGTTCATTGTATCATAAATTTAGCACTCAAAGGTATCTTAGAGGCTATCTCATCCAATTCCCCCACCTTACAAATGAGGAAACTGAGGCCCACTGAGGATAACCCAAAGTCAAACAGGTGGTGTCAAGTCCTCTGACTTCCAATCCACCACAAACTGAATAATAAATAAATGGGACATTAATTGAGATGGGGAAAGATTCTTTTCAATGCCTATAACATGTGAAATTGTATTATTTTCATCAAATTGACCATGGTGTGGATGAGATAGAAGGCAGTCTTGGCCTAACTGGAATTAGTGCTCTGGGCAGCTCTTCTTGGATTGTATTCCATTGGACATTTGGGTTCAGCTCCCTGGAATCCTTGGGCAGCACCTCAGCTTGCATGTAGAAGGTCAACAGGCACGTGCGCTGGGGCTGAATATCCTCACCCTCCATCCCATTTTCGTGTCACCTTCTGGGTTTCATCAAGTGCACCAGAGACACCTCGAAACCACAAATGTGGCCTGACTCTATCCATTCCCTGTTCATGATCCTCTCTCTCATGTCAATTCTGGGGCCTTTGGCTTACTAAACAAAAGATGATGGTGACAGTCACAGTAATAATCGCAGTGAGTTAACATTTATTTAGGGTTCTAAGGTTTGCAAGGCGCTTCCCATATGTCATCTCATACTTGGGGGCTTGCTCTTCAAAAGCCCTGCAATGCCCAGATGGGAGACGGCCTCACTTTAGGACTAGGAGCCAGGGGAAAGCAGCTGAGAGGCCCATTCAGGCTGGCTGTTAGGAAAGGATTAGAGACACCCTAAAGCACAGTGGGCTGCCTCAGGTGGCCCCTTGCTGTCTGCAAGCGAAGACTGACTGGTCAGTTGTTCAGTTTGCCGACCAAAAAGCAGTTTGGACCAGGGGATACGACAAGCACTGGAGATACAAAGAAAGGCAAAAATAGTCCCTGCCCTCAAGTAGCTTACATTTCAATGGGGGTGGGGTGGGGCAGGGATAATATGTAAGCAACTAGGGGCATACAAGATACAGACTGAGAAGAGTCATGTTCAGGTTGATACAGGGTGTCCCAAAAGTCTTGGTGCAGTTTTAAGCCTTTGGGGGCCCTGTATTGGACCTGATTGCTGCGGAGAACCCTACGACTCTGAAATCCCATGATTCTATAACTGAAAAAACATCCCTTTGAGGCTCGCAAAAATCATGACGGCATTCCTCTTCAGACTGGTTTAACCCTGTACCCTAAACACTGAGGGATCTTGGGTATACCCACAAGGACTGATAGTAAACCCATCAGGAAGACTTTCATCTGGAATTTGCAGGGTCTTGACTTTTTCCTTCCTCCTCCCCCTGTAGTTCTTCCCAAACACATGAAAGCTACATGAAAGAGGTGCCTTGGACCTCCCCACCATCCTAGTATTCTCTTCCCCATAATTCCATGTTCACCATAATACAGGAAGATATACAAGCAGGCCAAGTCAAGCCAACAGGCATGGTCACAGGACAGAGAGATGCACGTAGAGGAATTCCACTGCTCTGTAACCATGCTGCCTTTATTATTAACAGCTCTGGACAGCTGGAAAGAGTTTATTTTACTTCTGCATTGAACAATTCCCACCCTCCCACATCCAAAATATATGAAAGGGGGAAAGGACTCAGCACATTTTCTGCAGAGGTCGGCTGTCGTTGTTTGTCCTTCATTTTTGAAGAGGACCAATGACATCACGGGTGATTCCAAGATAGGCAAAAAGGGGAAGGAATCACCGAAATTGCCAGAAGTTGCTGCATTTCCCAGAAAGTAGGAAAGAGAGACGCGACAAAAATAGGTTTTTGTATTGTATATGTGTTGGGTTTTTTTTAATGCTGGAGAACTGCTTAAATATAGAACTAAATCTGAAGAAACAAAACTCTTCCATAGAAAGCAGACTGGATTTGGAGACAGAAGACCTAGTTTGAAGACTTCTTCTAACACTGAGCACCTCTGTAATCTTGGGCAAAGCTAGGTAATATCTCTGGGTCTGTTTGCCCATCAGTCAAATGAGGAGGTTGGACTATATGGTTCCTGAGGTCACTGCCAGCCCTAAATCTAGCCTGTTACTGACTTCCTACAAAGTGTTATCAAGATGCAAAATTCCTGATATGTGACTCCATGAAATGAATGCAAGCCAGGAATCAAACTGAGCTTGAATCTGTCCAGAAATAACTAACAGGAGAGATCTATTCTTTGAAGACAATGGGAGCTTCAAACATTGAACTCTGGGATATTTTTAAAGTTTGTTATCATTTTATTCACATTCTCCATTTTCTCCACTAAAATACCATCAGATCCCAAAGTTTAGAACTGGAAAGAGAGGCCTTTTGTATCTCCAGTGCTTAGCACAGCCCTTGGCCCCTTATTGACTACGTACCCAGGGAATGATCAGCCAGTCTTTGCTTGAAGACCCTTTCATTACAGAAGAAGTGATTGAGGCCAGAAAAGTGAAGTGACTTGGCTAACATCACACAGCCCATAAGAGACAGAGTCAAAACTCTAATTCCAGCTCTTGGGATCCAAGGAGATCCTATGTTAAAAGAGCCCTATCGATCTGAAAGTGCTGTATTAGTGCTAGCTACCATTATCATTACCTGACTCCAAATTCACTTCTCTTTCTAATATATCAGGTGGCCACCATTGAATGTTGAGTATAAACTCCTTGTAGGCAGGGACTGCTTTTCGGTTTTTTTAGTCCTGGGACCCAAATAGGCTGGATTGCCTTTGGCAAGTCACACAGTTCTCTTAATGGCTTTGAGTTTCTACTAAAACAATGGTCCATCTGGTACCCAGAATCCTTTTGGGTTGCCCCGTGGCTGCAAGTCATAGAAAACTAGAGTCTCTCCAAAACTCAAACTGGATCACCCAATGGCCATGGGGAAGTTCATGGTGAACAGACTGCAACACATTACAATCAAGGAATGATTTGGACAAAAGCATTTAGAGGATGTGGCAGAGAAGGGGGAAAAAGGAAGATGAAGCAGTCATATTTTAGGGGCACTAGGAGGCACAATGGATACAGTTGCAGGGCTGGAGTCAAAAAGACCCGAGTTCAAATCTGATCTCAGACACTTACTAGCTGTGTGACCCTGGGCAAGTCACTTCACCCTATTTGCCTCAATTCTTCATTGTAAAATGATCTGGAGAAAGAAAAGGCAAACCACTGTAGTACCCTTTCCAAGTAAACCCCAAATGGGGTCATGAAGAGTCAGACAGGACTGAAATGATTAGACAGTAGTCATACATTTAGAGTAAGAAACAACCAATGGACGGCCCTCTTGGCCCCCTGGGATCCATACAACATCATGTGAATGTAAGAATGACACTACTATGTTGGGTGTATCCCCAATGATGGATTTATGAGAAGATACAAGTAACAGCCACACAGCATAGGAAGGCATAGACAGCTAGGTTCTATTATGCATCAAGAGAGGAAGCATCCACATCATGAGATCCCAAAAGAGTACTGGCCCATCCCCAGAACCTTGCACATAGTAGGCCCTTAAAAAGATATTTGGTGGATTGTCTTCAAACAACATCTCTAAACTCTGTTTATTTCCAAGGGGGAAGAGAAAGATCTTGGAATAAATCATTTTAAAATGGTATTTTTCATAAATCACATTTTCAAAAATCATATTTTAATGATAATTTAATTAAATTATTTTACTTTTAGGTGTTTAAATTTCTATTAAATGTTCATTTAATTTAAATCTCATTTAAAACGTAGATTTTAATGATCCCAGCCAATTCCTTTCCACAGAGATGGAGACTGCATCACCCACCTACCACTGCTCTCTGCCTATAGGTGGGCCTTTCTATTATTCAAAATCACAATTCCAAGGCATTCTGATCAAACGGATTAGTTTAGCAAAAAACTGTAAATCTGAAGAAAAGGTTCTTTGTTTCTGCTCGCAGGTGCCAAGGACAAGCCCAGGGATCATTCTAAACCAGCCCATTTCTCTGGGCTGTGAGTGCATATGAATGAGTGCCTAAAATCAGCCCGAGGGGGGTTTTAGTTACTCTTTTTAAATCCACTCCACAGACTGGGACAGCTTTTTGGCATATTTCTCCCTGAGCCAGATTTTTAGGCCTGAGTAACAACTTTCTAAAAAAAGGAGTCGTAATTAACACCGCAGAACGAACTGAGAAACCTCTAATCAGCTGGCTTTCTCCTATAGCTTGAGCTCTCTTTGTTTGTTTACTAATGGCCCTTTAATTCATACCTGTGGTGACAGCCCCTTGGGAAAGATGAGGCTGGGGACACCAAAGCTCCAAGGGATTTGGAAAAATCTGGAACAGATTCCTTTCTTTGTCCTAGCCCTTGGGGTAGGGGCAGGATCCCCTGAAGCTTCAGACCCCACTGCAGGACAGGAGTCACTGGAAAAAGTCCAGCATGTCAGAATCCTATGAGACAAGTGCTGGGGGGTTCAGGGAGAGGCAAGGGAGGACTTGAGTCTCCTCCTCAAGGACCCCTCCCCTTTCCCCCCCCATCCCAGGACTCAAGTATCCTGCCCCTCACCCCAACCCCCATCCCAGGACTCAGGTCTCCTGCTCCCCTCCATCCCAGGACTCAAGTCTCCTGCCCTTCACCCCAAGACTCAGGTCTTTTGCCCCCACCCCAAAACTCAGGTTTCCTGCTCCCCTGGAAGCCCCACTCCCACCCCAGAACTCAGGTCTCCCATAGCCCCACAGTCCTCTTTCCTTGGCCTTCAGACTCAGTGTCTGAAGATGCATCTGCCAGGATTTGGACATGCTGGACTTTTCCCAGTGACTCTGTCAGATAACTGGACTTTTAAAGTGTCTCCAAGCTGGTGACCAAGCTTAATCCTTTAGTGTAGCAGGGAGGGAAAAGGGCATCTTCATTTTAGAGATGAGAACCTTGAGAAGTCCCAGGAGGGCATGCCCCAGGGAGCTGATAATTAAGCTTTCAGTGTGAGCATTTACACTCAGAAATCAGTAAACACTACAAACCAGGGCTTGAGTAATTGTTTTGTTGATTGTCCAGACTTAAGGAAGTGAAGGGGAAAGTGCTAAAAATACAGATGAAACAGTGTACTGCTGTGAATATAAATACATATTTATTTGCATATTCCAATATATGCACTAAGAGATTGCTTCTGGACCATAGAAATGGGTCTGATTTTAAATCTGGCCTCAGACATTTACTAGCTGTGTGACCTTGGGCAAGTCATTTAACCCTGTTTGCCTCAGTTTCCTCATCCGTAAAATGAGCAGGAGAAGGCAATGGTAAACCGTTCCGGTATCTTTGCCAAGAAAATCCCAAATGGGGTCACGAAGCATCGGACACGACCGAACAACAACTGAAGAACAAAATATGTGTATTTGCCTGTAGACCTCCGTTCCTCATTTACCAGCATGCCCCAGCAGCAGGCTATTGAGTAGTTCTAGGACCGCTTCTCATTGTGGCCTCTTTCTCACCTGCTTCCTAGAGACATCCATACAGATACGCAGAGTAACCCACAGGCTCTCCAAGGCACCACAGCCCGGCAAGTGGCCACCGCGGTCAGCTCCTCCACATCCTCACGCCTCCCCCTCGCCCCCAGGAAGGTGCCTTCTTCCCCTGCTCCCCAGCCGACAATCAGGGTCACTCCACCTTCTCTCTCTCCTATTTCCCAAGCCCTTAAGGGGTCCGTCTTTTGTTTAGTTTGTTCCTACCACTGCCATTAACATGTAGCAGGCAGCTAGGTGGTCCAGCACAGAGAGTGCTGGCTTGGAGTTCAAATCCCGCCTCAGACACTTAGCTGCCGCATGGACTTGGGCAAGTCACTTAACCTTCCGTCATCTGTAAAATGGGGATGACAATAGGACCTACTTCCCAGGGTTAGTGTGAGGATCCGATGAGATAATATTTATAAAGTGCTTTGTGAACCTTAAAGGATTTTATAAATGCTTTAAAACAAAAATGTGCATCATTTTAGTGTCTGACTTCACCGTGGAGCAGCGCCTCTTTATCTGCAGGCTCAAAGCCGGGCAGCCCTTAACCGCGTTCATACTCGGTGGCACCCTCCCCCGTCCGGTTCAAGGGAGCGTTCTTGTTCTCCCTCGCTGGAATGTAGGCTTGCCGAGGGCAAGGTGTGTGGCATTCTTTGTCTTTCTCTCCTCTGCTCCCAGTACAGTGCCAAGTCTCCCGACTCCATATCCGGCGTTCCTCCCACTGTCCTTTGCTGCCTCCTCAACTGGCCCACCTTCTTCAAATTTAGTAGCAGTAGTAGCAGTAGTCGTAGTAGTAGCGGTAGTAATAGTCGTAGTAATAGCTCCCATTTATGTACAGCTAACACTGTGCTAAGTACTTTACAATTATTATCCCATTTGATCCTCAGAACAAACTTGAGAAGTAGGTACTGAAATTATCCCCATTTTACAGAAGAGGAGACTGAGGTAGAATGTGGCCCAGGGTCACATAGCTAGTAAGTGTCTAAGGCAGGATTTGAACTCAGGTCTTCCTGACTGCAGGCCCAGCACTCTATTCCACACTGACTTCCTCAGCAGGGACTTCCTTCAGCAGCAGCACCCTCCATTCACAGTTCGCAGCCCCATCATGCCTTGGTTCCACAATGTTCTGTGGTCTAACCCTGTCTAATCCGGTCCCCGTCTGGGAAACCTGCCAGGGTGCCCTTCTCTCCTCAGCTGCCCAATCATCTCCGAGCCTAGACCTGGAGCCCTCCCACCTCGGGATGACCCAGACCCTGCCCCTCGGCAAACCCAGCATGACTGAGCGACTCCCATCCCCATCACACTAAAACCCTCCCATTCCATACAAGCCGACAAATCCCATTTTATTTATTAGACAACCAAACTTGCAGAAGACGCTTGAACCCTTGACAAGATTCAATGCTGTTTGCCTTTCCCACATCCTCCTACTCCTCCTGCCAGGTCAGCAGTGGTGCTGTTGTACGAGCCCTAATAAAGTCATGGGATATGAGAGGAGGGAGGAGGAGAACAGTGGGGGCTGAGGGGGGAAAGGGGTATGGTCCATCCCAAAGGAAACTGGACGGAAGTGCATGTGAGAAGGAAAACAGAGCAGAAAGCTGAAGATTGAGGCAGCCGGGCGGGGTGGGTCATCTGGTTTGGTTTGGGTTTGTTAGTCTAATTCATAATGCAGATAAAGGGTCTGTGGATGTCTCCTTGGGGGTGAGGGGGCAAGCTGCCTCAGACCCATCAGAGAGCACTTAACAAGCAACAAGATCGCTCTGAGGAAAAGGCTGGGGAGTTCCCACCTCAGTCCCTAGAAGACAGGAGTCCTCATCCCTGGAACTGCACAGAACTCCAAGAGTTGGCAGGGCTTGGTCTGGAGAGACCAGGGCTGGGGCTGTGAGGAAGCTGAACTTCCTCTCACCCTGAGCAGGGTGGGTCCTATCTGACCAGGGTGAATCAGGGGGAAAGAACTCTCTGCAGGCTTCTGGTAAGGGGGAGAAGGAGAGAGAGGAAGGGAGGGGGGAAAGAAGGGAATGAAGGAGTAGAGAAAGAGGAGAGACAAAAATAAAGACAGACAAAGATGAAGAGAGAGATAGGAGAAAGAGAGAGAGGAAGAGAGGTGGAGACAGAGACAAAGAAGAAGTGAGAGAGAGAGAAGGAGAGAAGAGAGAGAGAAGGAGAGATGAGAGAGAGAGAAAGAGAGAGAGGGGAGGGGAGGGAGGGAGGAAGGGAGAGAGAAGAGATAGGAGAAATAGAGAGAGGAAGAGAGGTGGAGACAGAGACAAAGAAGAAGTGAGAGAGAGAGAAGGAGAGAAGAGAGAGAGAAGGAGAGATGAGAGAGAGAGAGAAAGAGAGAGAAAGAGAGAGAGAGAGAGAGAGAGAGAGAGAGAGGGGAGAGGAGAGAGACCGAGAGAAGAGAGAGGGAGGGCGGTGAGGAAGGAGAAGAGAAGAGATAAGGAGAACTAGAGAGGCAGAGAAGTAGAGGCCAGAGGACAAGAAGAAGTTGAGAGCGAGAGAAGGACGAGAGGACAGAGAGAGAGAGGAGAGATGCAGAAGAGAGAGAAGAAGAGAGAAGGGGAGGGGATGAGGAGCGAGGAGGAGATGAGAGAGAAAGAGATAGGAGAAATAGAGAGAGGAAGAGAGGTGGAGACAGAGACAAAGAAGAAGTGAGAGAGAGAGAAGGAGAGAAGAGAGAGAGAAGGAGAGATGAGAGAGAGAGAGAAAGAGAGAGAGAGAGAAAGAGAGAGAGAGAGAGAGAGAGAGAGCGCGAGAGAGAGAGAGAGAGAGAGAGAGAGAGAGAGAGGGAGGGAGGGAGGGAGGAAGGGAGAGAGAAGAGATAGGAGAAATAGAGAGGCAGAGAAGTAGAGACAGAGACAGAGAGAGAGGGAAAGAGAAGAGAAAGATAGGAGAAACAGGCAGAGAGGTAGAGACAGAGACAAAGATGAAGTGAGAGAGAGAGAGAGGAGAGAGAAATACAGAGAGAGAGATAGGGAGGGAGAGAGAAGAGAGATAGAAACAGAGAAACAGAGAGAGAGGGAGAGAGATGAAGAAAGAAAGGAGGGAGAAAAAGAGAAGGAAGGAGTGTGGGAGGGAAGGAGAGGGAGGGAGAGGAGAGGGAAGGAGGGAGGAAGAAGAGAAACTGATGCTCTCATTTCCAGAAGTTTGGCTATTAATAAATGGCACATATAGGTTTCCTCCTCCAAATATTTCAAAAACAAAGAGAAAAGCCAGATGTCCCATCAGAATGGGATTTTAATAAAAACCGGAAGGAAGGGAGGGAAATAAAAGCAATAACTAGAAAACAAAGACAACTGAAAAACAAACATCTTGTTTCCTTTCCTTTTCTTTGTTATTATCGAATTTTGTTGCGGTCAACTCCTTTCACCACTCTGGGCCTCAGTTTCTTCATCTGAAAAACCTTGGTGGAGATGAGGTCTATGATTCATTGAAATGAGGAATAAGGCCCCACTCCAGGCTCTCTGTTTATAGAGTTCAATCTAGAAAAGACTCGAGAACATCTCCTCCAATCCCCTCACTTTGCAGATGAGGAAACTGAGGTCCTTGCCCTAGCTTGGTCACCTAAATAGGAGGCAGCAGAGCCAGGATTCAGGCCCAAGGCTTTTGACTTCAGGTCCCAGCAGCTGCCTCTCCATCTACCACATTATAATACTTTTATGGATCTCTAACCTCATCAGTGGGGATATCTTCCCGCCATAGATGATGAGAATCACAGCCCAGCAGTGTCTGCCTACCCATAAGTCACCACAGAAAGTCCACCCAGATTAGCTTAATTTGCTATTCCCCAAGCATGCCAACATTCTGTGTTTTGCCACCATGCTTTTGCATAGGTGATCCACCACACCAGGAGGATTGTTCCCCCTCACCTCTGCCCCGCTCTTAGAACCCAGCCATCTCCACTCAGAGCTTAGCTCCTGTCCCCTCTTAGGTTAAGCCTTTGCTGTTCCCCCAATTGTGAACACTTCCTTGTCCTGAAATTACTTGGAATTATTTATATAGATGTGGCTGTATGCATATGTAGGTAAACAAAATGTGTATTTTCCTGTTTGGGTATGTGTTGTTTCCCTCCAAGAGAAAGTAAGTACCTCGTGGGCAGGATCTGCTTTATTTTTGTTCCTGTATAACTAGCAGAGTCACGGTCAAACAGTAAGTGCTTAATAAATGCTTGTGATTGGAAATGAATTCCATAGTAGGTCAACTAGCCTTGAGATATCAACTTGGATTTTCCAATTGTCTTCCCTGTTGGAGGATTTCCAACCAAAATCTCTTAGTTGGATGTCTGGTATAAATCATTCCCATGTGATTTGAGGCACTAGGAGCCAGTTTTCCCCAGGGACTGATCCATCCCTGGATTATCTAAACACTGGAATGCCAGATCTAGAGAGTGAAGCCCAAAGCCTAAGAAACAAAGAGATGACAGCCTTAAGTCCTCTCCTGGCCATCAAGCCCCATTCCCTCCCTCGGAGAGGCCTCGTTCCTGTATGATCTGCAGCCCGAGGGGCAGGCCATGCAGGAGCTCCTGGGAACCGACACAGGCTCATCAGCTTCATTCAATCAGAACCAAATGACTGCAATCCGCTGGACACACACACACACACACACACACACACACACACACACACACACACACACCTCTATGCAAAACCACAGGATTTTTTAACTACAATGAACCTTCAATATCCTCTCTTCAAACATTATTTTACAGATGAGGAAACATTCCATGCACTCTCATTCAGTTTCCCAGGCACTGCTTAAGCACCTACTATGTGCCAGATGCACTGTGCTAGACACTTGGCATACATAGCTCAGCCCCAGTGATATAGCACACAAAGAGTCAAGGATGTAGCTGGTCACTGGCTGAGGAAGGAGAAAGCCTTAAGAACTCAGCTCTCTCAGAAGAGAAGCCACAAGAGTGGGCCTGGACACTGAAAGGAGGGAGGGAAGGGCTTTCCAGGCATGGAAGGGCATCAGTGCAAAGGCAGCAGTGGGAGACGAAGGGCCAAGTACAGGGAGGAGAAAACTGCTCTGTTTGCAATAACGTCAAGTGTGTGAGGGGAAAGAACATGCTTGGCTGGAGCCAGAGGATGAGGGGCTTAAAAACCAAGGAAAGGAGTTTGCTGGTGCTGGAACCTGGAGGAGATACAGAAAGAGGAAAGACTCTCTATGTGCCATTAGTGACGGCACACAGCAGCTTAGGGACGGGAGCCGAGAGCCAAAGGGACACTGGCCCAAATTCTTCCTTCAACATTTCCTCGATTTGTGACTGGGGCGAGTCACCTAACAACTCTTCTGGAGCCTTGGTTTTCTCATCTAAAAGAGGGACAACTATACTAGTGTGAGCTGATGGATGTCGTTATCTACCCTCCTCGCACACTTTAAAGAGTCAGTTATTGCCATTAATGTTGTGGTGGTTATTATTTATTTGAGGGACTTTGAAAATATTCATGGAGATATAAGAAGCCTGGCAAAGAAGGATAATATCAGGAAGGATGAGGAAATACAGCCAAAGAGAAAAAAAGTTCTGAGAGTGTTCATAATACAAAGAGATCCCACCAGGGAGGGAATGCCAGGATGGCTTTGTGCATGGCCAAAACTTTGTCCCAGGATGTCAACCACACAGGGTTCGATGCTTCCTGATCCAGGGGCCTTGTACTGGGATGGTCAAGGAAAGCAGGGATGCCTCTGTAGGAAGTGATTGGACTCCCTGACTTCTGACACCCCATCTAACTGGAAAGCTAGGACCCTACAATCCCTATTACCATGGCCTCCCACAGAAACTGCTCCCCCTCCCCAAGATTGCCTAGTGCAGTCTCCATCATGAGGGGTCTACTCCTGGGAAGGGAGAGGGAACAGGGAAGCTTCTAGAAGGAAGGTCTTTCCCTAATGTCAGCCTCAGGAGCTTGCTGTGGGGAGGGGGAGGGGGAACCTGTGGCCTTGAGGCCACAGGTGGCCTCCTAGGTCCTTGGATACAGCCTTTTGACTGAGCCCAAGTTTTACAGAACAAATTCTTTTATTAAAGGGATTTGTTCTATGAAATTTGGATTCAGTCAAAGGGCCACCTTGAGGACCTAGAGGGCCATGTGTGGTCTCGAGACCACAGATTTCCCCACCTCTGCCCTAGACTCTATCTAGTCAAAAACCAACTTTGCCTCTTCCAGGCAACCGCCCAATGCGGCTGAGCCACAAGGATCCTAGCCCTCCCTTTTCTAGCTGCTGTGCCCCTGCCTAAAGGCTGCCCAGCTCTCTGACACATTACTGCCATACTCAATGTCATCATGGAAGTGGGCATCGGCTGCTTTAAAAAGCCCAGGAGCAGTATGGTGGCTTCGGGAAAGGACCTTAGTGATCATCTAGATTCAGAGATCTAGAAACTGAGACTCAGGGACTATCCAAGGTCATCCAGGGAGGAAGGGGGATTTCACCCCAGGCTGAACATCCAACTTGACCAGAAGAGAGGGAATCAGTATTGAGAGCCAAGTTGAGGCAGGAGGTCAGTAGGCCAGTCTTACAGCTCCAATAAAGATTTGGTTTTTAATTTATCTGACCACATATTGAATGACCCAGCTGCAAGAATGAGAATACGAGAGAGTTTGGGGACAAGAGTCATTTGTGCTCAAAGGAAATGGGTGGGGGGAGAGGGAGGGAGGAAGGAGCCATGGCTACACAGAGAGAGAAGAGGCCAGGACTTAATAAATCAACCCAATACTTCCTTCAGCAGGTGTGTCAGCAATGCAGTGTAAGTGAGGAAGGGAGGGAATTTGGCCAAAACCAATAAAGCCTGGCAACCAATAGGATGCACGTTTATGTGCATAAAGCCTTTTTCTCGCCTCCTGGGAGAATGAACACTTCTATTCCATGGAAACCCCATTATTAATCTTATTCCGACTGTAGCCAAGTGGAAAGTGGAATAGCTACATTGTCACAACCAAGGTGAAAGTGTGTTATTTCCGCTTCCAGTTCAAATACCTGGGGAGGGAGGCGGGACTGATGGTGAACAGCAGATTCCAACATCGACATCATCACCAGCCAGAGCTTCACTGATGAAGAGTGGGAAGGAGCATTAACAATCCACCACTCCATTGAGCGCATTTCAAAGATGAGGACACCAAGGGGGTACCAAGAAGCTGCCCAAGGCCACCAGGGCAGTCCAGTCTCACCATAGTATTCCAAAATATCTAGTCAAAGGGGTACCAGACAGTCAACATGAGGGAAGAGTGTTCTTATTGACATGGGTAGATATTCTCTCCACTGGTGCAGCTTGAACCCCATTGCCAGCTCTGCCCCATGTGCTATTCTTGTCCTTGTTCTCCCAGGGAGACTCTGTAGAGACCTTGCTCTTAAGCTCTTTGCTTTTTGATAGTCATCAGGCAACTCTCAACCCATCCAGATGCCACTTGCTCTTGCTACCCAAGAAGACTATTCGTTTCTTTTCTAACATTCCTTATTCTATGTGTCACTCTTGAAAAAGCATTGTAGAATCTAAAAAACCTAAGTTCAAGTTGTGAGGATCAGAGGAAATATTATGAGGCTTTGCAAACCTTAGAGAATTGCATAGATACTAATTAACATCATTATCATCACCAATGCTTCTCTTTCAAGCTCAGAGCCCCATTTTTTACTGCCTCCATTGAGGTATCCAAATACCTTGGACACCCTCAAAGCATCCAAGCAATACATTGGGGTAAAACACCCCAAACCCAAGTAATTTATTATCTTTTCTCCTAAATATACTTGACTTTATCTGTTTCCATCACTGGCACCACCATTCACCACATTACCTGTGGTCAAAAGCTCACTGTTCTCTGACTTCACCCTCCCACTTCCCTACACACAGTCACTTGTTGAATCCTGTCCCTTCCATCTTCGCAGTCTCTCACATCCATCTCTTTTCTCTTCCTACTGAAACTCCTCTCCTCCCAGTGCAAGTCCTCATCACCACCCACCTCGACCATTTCAATGGCCTCCCGAGCAGCCTTCCCTGATCCTTCTATCCTTATGCACAGACCAAATTAAGTCACTTGAAGAAACATAGCTCTAGAGATGGACCTCAGGGCCTGTCTTGTCTGACTTCTTCATTTTACAGATCATGAAACCGAGGCATGGAGAGATTAAGTGTCATACTCCAGGTCATACATAGGATCATCATCGCTCTAGAGGTGGAAAAGACCGCAGAGGTTATTGTGCCCTCTCCTAGAAGAGGAGGGTAGAACTTGCACATAAGTAACCATCATTAGTGATCAGAACAAAATCCTATAAGATATTTGGAGAATGAGGTCCTTTCGGACTGAAGGAATCCTAGAGGTGCCACTAGTCAGAAAGGTATGGAGATATGGCAGGACAGCGCTCCAGGCATAGAAGACAGACAGCCTAGGCAACTAGAACCCACCAATGCTAACAATATATTACAGCAGAGAAAACTGAATTCAAAGACAAGGAAGTGACCTGCCCAAAGGCACACAGTAAGTGTCAAAGGAGCGAATCTGAACCCAGCATTTCTGATTTCAAAGCCACTTTCCACTGAATTCTATTTTTATGTTTACTTGTTTATCTTGGGCTGAATCATTCCCATATCTGTGACAGTGAGGACATGGACATTGCAGGCATGATGGTGCCCTGAGGTTTGCAATGGCATATCAGTGCCCTCATCCCCCTTTATCATCACAACAATGCCACACACAGAGTGAACTGTATCAGTGTTATTCCCATATTACAGATGAAGAAATTGAGGCTCAAGATGTTAAATGACCGGTCAGGGTCACCCAGCTGGCAGGTGTCAGAGGTAAGGTATTTATAGAGACGGCTACCTTTCCCATACTGGCAATGTTCTTTGGCTGCTAGGGCCATCTCTGCCAAGGTTACATTGTTTCTGATTCATACATGTCTTGTATGGAACAATATAACTATACATGTATATATAGTTTATATGTGTGTTGTGTGCATACATGTTTGTACACATACGCACGTTGTGTTTGTGTGTGTGTGCATATATGTACATATATAAATATACACGAGTGTTGTCTCACTTAATAGAATGTAAACTCCTTGAGGATAGGAACTGTTTCACTCCTGTCTTGTATCTATGTGCACAGTATCTGGCACACAATCGAGGTTTAATAAATGCTTGTTGGTTGATTGTTAACTTTGTAGCTAATGACCAATACCTCCTAGCAAGCTCCCCGCCCAGCTCCACTCTCTCCAAATGTCACATTATGGTTAACATCTGATAACTTGTAGCTACAAAAGAGCCTGCCCTTCTCATACTTTACCAGCATAGCAATGGTCTCCAGGTGGGTCATAGAACTAAAGGGAGAGCACTCCATTTCCCAGTGGAGTGGGCCCCCGTGTTCTAGAGAGACGGTTTCTGGGGATTCCCATGGACTGGCTCAATCAAACAGCTTTAACAGATTTATCAAAGACTCCCTGAAGGCAGAGCTCACGATGGGACGGTGTGCTATCAACCGAGGCAGACTTGAACACAGCCATGATTCCTGATGGGAGGGCACACGAAGGGCACATAGCTTTGTTTGACCACAAGCAGCTACTGACCTCTCTTCTGCCTGACGACAAACACCTCTAAAAGTGACTCCAGTCAGTGCTCCCACCCTTCCTTTCCCAAAACTGAGCAGAGACATGGAGGCTGCTTATACTCTACCTCCTTTTCTCAATCAGTTTAGCCCATTTTCCTCATGTTCTTCCCCTTTCAGGGAGGCAGTGTGGTTCAGTGGAAAGTGTACTGGCTCTAGATTCAAAAATCCTGGGTTCAAATACTGCCTCAGAAACTTATTACCTGGGCTGGTCACTTTACCAACCTGGGCCTCAGTTTCCTCAGCTGTAAAATGAAAAAGTGGGACTAGAAGGCCTCACTTCTAGCTCTAAAACTATGAGCCTTTTGATCTGTCTCTCCCTCCTTCTCTGTCTGTCTCTGTCTCTCTGTCCCTGTCCCTCCCCCTTCTCTTCCCCGCCCCTTGTTCCCTTATCCATATTGCTTTATTTTTGTATCCCCAGAGCTTAGCACAATGCTTAGCACATAGTAAATACTTAATAAATACGTATTGTCTTTTTAACTGGGTATTTGCAATACTCTTTAAAGCAATAATTACATGCCTTATATGTTTAGGATTATTGCTAAGGATTCTATTTTCATGACATGGCAGTAATTTTCAATGAACTGGGATGTTCATTACTGAGCTAAGAATTCTCTTATAGTATCTGTAATGATGATCCCCATTGAAAACCTCTCTCTCAATAGAACAAAATTGTGGGACTAGAGAGAAGAGAGACCCTTTTGCGGGCACACTATGGCCGTGGCCCAAAATGATCCCAGTAAATTTGGCTCCCAATGAATTTAGGCAATCATAAAGACTCAACAGTTAGCACTGTGGGTTTGGAGTTAGGAACCTCTCATATTTACTCACTGTGTGACCCTGGACAAGTCAGTTAAACAATCTCCTGAGCTTGCTGTCCACTAAAAATGCCAGATCTTTTTCTAACAACCCACTGCTTACTCCAATGCTGCCCCCATCATGGACTTGCAAAGACAACATGCGGCTCCTCATGGAATGCAGTGTGAAATTTCTGACTTTAGGAAGAAGCGCAGTGTGCCAGCTCTGGCCTGGTTCTCATTATCATTCACATCCTTCCCCACAGAGGATTGGAAGTGATCCCTCCAGGAATAGAGACATGAAAAGAATCTCTCCATGTGGCGAGGACACTTGGGAATGTTTGGCAAGATCAAAGCCAGGCTCGGCCGGGTGTCTTCAGTGTGATAAGGGCAGCCGGGAGGGGCATCCTTCTGCCCTGGAGAACATTCTGATAACTTTCATCAGCGTCAATCACAACACCTTCACACATGATTCTCAGATGGCTTCCCCACTGTCTGAGCACCAGCCACTTCCTATCATGCTGGAAAATCAGGCATGTTAGAGCTCTCACATCTCGCCCTGGCCTCTCAGACCCATGTGGAACCTGGTGTCAGACATGTATACATGTAAAAAAGTACTTCTAAAACTCTCCTGATGCCAGGAAGTGCCTCCCATGTAAGGAACAGAGGTCAAGGCCACCCCCTGAAACATGATCTCCTCCCTTCCTGGCCCCATGTGATCCGTCAGCATCCCCTCCACTATTCAGGTGCTTGATGATCTGAACTGCATAGCCTTCTGACAGCAATGCCTCATTTGTTCATTTGATTTAATAGGTCAATTAATAAGAATTTATGAAGGACCTACTGTGGACCAGACATTTGGGGTACAAGTGCACGGAACGAGACATCTAGCTTACAGTGAGAGATACTATAGATACAAATAAGTCAATACAGAGAACAAACCAGATAAGCAGGAGGTTTATTGGGGTGAAATGGCCAGAAAACTGCCTGTTTGGTTGATCTTCTAAGTCAAGGCTGTCCAAAATGCGCCTACGGGCCCCATGTAGCCTACAGTTCCATTCATGTGGCTGCCTACAAGCACAGAAATGTACATAAATGCTATAGTAAACAAAGCCAAGCTACTGCAGAGCTCCCACTAAAATGGCAAATCAAAATATATTGTCTATTGTTTCAATAAAAACGTAAGGTTGGACAGCCCTGTTCTAAGTCAAGGTGAAGAAGGTGGAGATTCTGAAGCACAAAAGTGCTCATTGAGCAGCCATTCAACTCAAAGGCTAAGTGGAGCAGTGCATAGAACACCAGGCCTGGAGTGAGGAAGACCTGAGTTCAAATGCAGTTTCAGACACTAGCTGTGTGACCTTGGACAAGTCACTTAATTCTGCCTTAATTTCCTCATTTGTAAAATGAGTTGGAGAAGGATATGGCAAACCACTCTGGTATGTCTACCAGAAACAAAAACAAATAAGGTTACAGAGAGATGGACCGACTGAACCACAAGAAAGGCAGCATTGTGTAGTGAACAGAAAGCTGCCCTCAAAGTCAAGAAGCCTTGGGTGGGAGTCCTGCCTCCAGTGAGAGTCTGGACAAGTCAGCTAATTCCACAATGCTCCCAGGCAACCCTCTCAGACTATGGTGCCAATCAACACCAGAGAAAGTAATTTTCTCACTGGGAGTTCCCTATGCCAATGAATTCAAGGGTCTTACAATAAAAATGAATTGCTAGGAACTATGTTAGACAAAAAGGAACCAGTTACTGCCCTTCCAGGAGTATACACAGTAACGTGGTAGGCCCCTAGCGACAATTCTCTCCTACAAGCAGAAACAGGGTCACAGTCTCAACTTAGTCCCAGGACTCTTTCATCTGCCTGAAGCATCACAATGACTACAGCTTCAGGATGGAGCTGGAGACACAGCACAGGCCTCCTGCAGACCAGGCCTTCTATCTGCCTCCACCAGGGCAGGGATAAGGGCCAGGAGGAGCTCACTCCCTGCATCCTCTGAGATCCTGAAGAAGCCTCATCTTGCTCCCTCTGATCAGCCTCCTGTTGTACTCAGGGCACACCTGAGTTGGCAAAGCAGCCTTCCATGGAGGCCCTGAATGCCCTGCACTTGACAGCCTTGCCAGCTGGGGTTATCAATCAATAAACACTCATTAAGCACTTACTACATGCCAGGGCGCTATGCTAAGAGCTGGGAATACAAAAAGAGGCTTAGGGACATGGGGACCAGGAACTAGGCAGGTGGTTTTGATATATTTTGATAACTGTATTTCAGTATAATTGGTTTCTCTGGTAATCCTGTGTACTTTATTTTGGTAAATGCATTTATATGCATTTCAAAACATTGTTTAGAAAGAATTCCATAGGTTTTACGAGACTGCAGCCAAAGGGATTCATATCTCTCTCCCCCCTTCCCTTCCCTTCCCTCCCCTTTCCTTCCCTTCCCTTCTCTCCCCTCCCCTCCCCTTCCCTCCCTTACTCTTCTCTTTTCTCTTCTCTTCTCTTCTCTTCTCTCTCTCTCTCCTTTGTCTCTCTGTCTCTCTGTCTCTCTCTCTGTCTGTCTGTCTGTCTCTCTCTCTCTCTCACACACACACACACACAAACACATTAAAAACTCTTGCAGAAGGAAATCAGAAATCTCAACAGCATAAACAATGCTGTTAGTTCACAGCACTCTGGGCTGGTAGAGGAAGACTGTATTGTGCACTAGAAAGAATGCTGGATTTAAAGCCACTGACTCTGGGTTCAAATCTTGGCTCTGACACTTCCTACTTGTGTAACTTTGGTTAAATCACTGTACCTCACTCAGTGTCAGCTTCCTCATCTATAAAATGATGGCTCTGTGTGTGTGTGTGTGTGTGTGTGTGTGTGTGTGTGTCGGGGGGGAGGGGTGTCCAGATGACCTCAAAGGCCCTTTCCACCATAACTGTGTGAGCTCAGATTCCTATCTGGCTTTGAATGGATGGATTAGAGCTACCAAAGGTTACCTTAAAGATAAAGTAGACATACTCCCTCATTTTGCAGATGAGAAAACTGAGGCACACAGAGATTAAGTGATTTATTCAAATTCACACAAGTAGTAAGGGATGAGTTTACTACCATCCAGTAAGCCCACAAATTCTCACCCCACCCAAACTCTGAGGCCCCTGGATCTGACCTATCCTTTCCCTGAACTCTTTCAATCTGCTCCCCCACTGGGGGTGCCAGTCAGCCTGGGGCCCTGCTTTGCACTTCTCCTCTGTCCCAAATTCAGGAAGCTGCCCCATTGAGTGAGGAAATGTGAGCCCAAGGTTTCCATCACAACGAGTGTTCCTTTTGGCCAGAGTCGTATCCAGAATCACAGCCCCCCTGTTGCTTCCTCCATCTTTTGAGGGATGAAATTATCATTAGGGTGAGTCACAAATGTCTTGGTTCCTTAGTTCCTGAGAGAGAGATGGGGGGTGGGAGGGAGAGAGAGAGAGAGAGAGAGAGAGAGAGAGAGAGGAATTGGGGAGGGAGGGAAGGAGGGAGAGAGAGGAGAGAAACAGAGAGAGAGAGAGAGGGAGAGAGCTCCCCAGATGTTCACCATCCACCTTTTTTCCTTGATCTCTTTTAAAGTCAGCTGTGCCAATGCAGATGTTTAATGAGCTCACAGGGAGGAGAAACATCCTCATTATGAATGGGGTGGGGCTAGGGGTGTCAGCTTTCCCTAGGAAATGGTCAACAATTTTACAATCATTTTGGCAAATCAATGAAATATAAACTGAAAAGTTCAAATGGGGTGGGGGGGAGAGTTCACAATAGTTCGTCTGACAAAGATGAGGAGGGTTTAAGTGGCCTTCAGTAGGAGTCAACAGAGTGTTGTGGCAAGCAAGGTGCATTAAGAGAGGTGCAGATAACATCCAAGTTTGGCACTGACTCTGTCCTGAACTGATAAGAGGTGCAGTGGTATGTTCAATTCTTACGAGTGGAGTAGGCCTAGGCAAATTACTTAATCTCTCACCCTCAGTCTCTTTGTCTGAAAAATGGAAAGGGGTGGTTGTAGAGGGACCAGTATAGTTTGCTTTCAAAAAAGAAAAGCTTCTTAACAAATAAAAGCTGACCCAAGCAGAATGGAATGCCCCAGGGGAATAGATTTGTGGGCTCCTGATCATTGGGGGGTTTTAAGTGGAAATTAGGCAATCACTCATAAGGTCTGCAGATGAGGGGATTTTTGTTTCATTGGGTGGAATTCTATGGTCACTGAGGTCCCTTCCAGATCTGAGATTCTGCAATGATTCATTAGTGAAATTCAACATGTCAAGACCAATAGACTTATTCCATTACTAAGCCCTATCATTTCAGCCTCCCTAATTCTCACACACTTCCTCTGTACTGCCCACATGGCACCCATCCTATTTTGGGCCCTCCTCACCTTTTGCCTAGGCTATAGCCTCCTAATGGTCTCCCTGCTTTCTGTTTCCTCCCCTTCCCCAAATGAATCATGCACACAGCTGCCAAAAGAACCATTCTCAGGAATTGGTCTTCCCAAGGCCTGTCTTTGCTCGAGAAGCTTCAATGGTTCCTAATTAAGTCTAGGAGAAAATACAAACTACTCTTTTGGGCGTTCAATACCCTTCAAAAACAATCTGGTTCCAACCTGCATCTCTTGATTAATTTCCCATTGCTCCCCCTCATGCGCTCCAAGTTCTAGCCATAGATCTTTCCCCAATGGGACAGTCCAGCTCCCACCTCTCCTCCTTTGCACACTCATCCCCCATGCCTGGGATGCTATCTCTCTCCTCACTTCTGCATCAGAAATCACTAGCTTCCTTCCAGGCCCAGCTCCTACACAAGACCTTTCTAGATTTCCCCCAATTGTCGGCTCTCACCCCCTTGCTCTGCTGCCCATAAAATTACTCTATTGAATTTCTTTATTTTTTGTATTAACTTGTGTCCACATTGCATAGCCCCAGCAGACTATAAGCTCCTTGGGGGAAGGGCTTTTTCATTTTTGTCTTTACTTTCTCAGACTGCAGCACAGTACTCAACACATAGTATTGCTCAGTGAATGCTGGCTTCCTTTGACCTTCAGCTCTTGCTATCACTTCTCAGTGACTAACCCAACTGAAAAAACTAAAAAAAAAAAATCCATTGAATTGTTCCCTGCTGATGGGAGTTGATGGAAGAGCCGGGTTCAAGAGAGACATCTTATAACAGGTTAAAGAGGACAAGTGTTAGACTTTGTTAAGATGCTTCCTCCTTGGCTTTCACCCAGAGGTCAACGTTGAGGCAGAAGGGCAGCACTTGGCACCTTTGCCAGCATGGCTTACTGCCAGCACAGAACCTGTCAAAGAGGTTGTCTCTCTCCAGCTCACTTTGGCCTGGCATAGACTGTGCTTCCCACTTTGTTCCTCTCAAGGCACATCTCTGAGTCTCCCAGACATCATGATGGGAAATATTAACAGTATGTGCTTGGAGCCCGGGGCTGATGATCCAGACTGTCTCCTAGATGCTCCTTCCTACACACCCAGGGAGTATTCCTTTGCTCAACAGGAGAAATTGGTGATGAGTGCTGTCCTGTGACCCTCTCTAGCCAATAAACAGGAATAGAAGTGCCAAATTCCTGAGACTGATGTTCTCTCAAGAGATCCACTGCGAAACTGATGAGGCTTGCTTCCATGTTTAAATATTTCCTCCTTTCTCTGTTACATATATTTAAAACAGACACATATCCACATTCACACACAAACACAGACATACACAGACTCACAGATTCACTCATAAACAGACATGCACACACACTCTCACTCACACTCACACACGCACAAAGTAAGGGCAAGGGAAGGCAGAAAGATCCTTCTTAGCAAACTAGAGACTTTCACATCTGCAACCTGTCTACAAAGTCCCTTCTGTTCAAGGGGCCAGTCCCAGGACTGCATCCATCTCTTTAAGACAATTCCATACAGCTTCGGTAAGATTCTATCTAGTGTCAAGATTTTTTAAAAGATCATCAGGAGCTTTCACAACTTGACTCCATGGTTTTGGTAGCAGTATCACTAGACAGATTAGTGGATTCAGAGTCAGACAATCAGGGGTCATATCTTGGCTTACCACTTCCTAAGCCCCTGGGCCTCAACATAAAATGAGTGGGTTGATGCACCTTCCAACAGACAACATGAACTTGTCCTTCAACGATATGGGATTTCTTCTGTGTGAGAGCCATTTCTACCATTTCTGACTTCAACCCTTTCATGCCTTACTTAGATAGTTTAATGAGTTGTTGTGGCAAAAAAAAACCCATCACCTAATGTCCAAGCCCTTAGTGATGAGCATCTGTGAATTTAATGAGGCTGGTGGACAGATAATACACATCATCAGACCATTGCCAAATCCCTGTTCAAAGCCTTTCAACTCAGTGGGGCCTGACAGTGCTTCCATTTCACTATTATAACATCTGAGAACTGAGTGCCACTCTCTATACCACGATGCCCCATCAGAACAGAGGCTCCCTGGAGGACATTGGATTAACCCTTATTAAAAGAAAAGTTCAGCCATACAGTTTGCAAAGGGAGCATCTTCTATCATTTATTATTCTCTTCATGGCTTAAGAAAGCCAAAGTTTGGTGTCTCCAGGAACGTTTGGGGAAGAAAAGAATGTCGTGTTATAACTAGTATATTGTTCAATGTTCCCAAGCAGCAACATCCAGGATAATAAAGGCTGCCAGGCATCTTTTTTTTTTTTTTGCAAAAACAGAACTCTTTGTTTAGACAACTAAACAGAACACAATTACAGAACATGAAATTACAAAAGAATATACACAAAGTGCACAATTATTAAGAACTAAACACTAACATACAATTTGGTGCTATTCTCCCTGATCCTTAACTGTTCTCAATCAGAGCTTCGATGTATCCAACCTTTGGGAAGAATGCTTCTTTGTAACTCCTCCTGAAGAATCTTGCAGCAAAGTGTGTGTTATGGGAAAACCTACTGGAGCGAGGGTCATGAGACCTTGGTTCCGGTCTCGGCTCTGATGGATCAGTACGACAGCTGACCAAGCTGAGTGGGCTGAGCTGCAAGATCTGGGGCCAGTCACTGGATCTCTGTATGACTTCATTAAATAGATAGCCTGCCAGTGGTGGAAGCTTTATAAATGCATAGGTTGTACAGTCTGTTAAAGTAAATACAATGTGTGCTCACAGCCGCGAAGCAGTGTTACTATAGGCCTCCTCCCGTGTCCTGTTGTACTGTACTTAGATATTAACCAGAGTACTTGCTAAAACAGAATTCCTTATTCCACTGTGGGCTTATCTCTAACACTTTCTACCTGTGTGACCTTGGCCCAGTCACTTTTCCTCCGTGAGCCTCAGTTTCCTCATCTTTAAATGAGGGGGCCAACTCTAGATAATCTCTAAGGTCTCTTCTAGCTCTAAATCTACAATCCCATAATTTACCAACAAATTGGAAAAAACCAACTTTTTTTGCAAATATCCAAATGTTAATGCTTTGGGGAAATGTTTGTGAGGTCAGTGCCATATAAGGACAGTGGACCATGATGGCTTAATAGCAGCATCACTGGTCCCTTTCAATAATTTGCCCACAGAAACCAAAAGAACAAACACTCTAAATTTTAGGCAGAAAATTACAGAGCCAGGCTCCACTGTAGAATATTTTCCCATGAGTCACCGTGAAAACATTGTTTTCTAGAAAGTCACATAAAGATGTTTCACTGCCCCCTTTACTATTACTGAAAACCCCAGGAGAGACTTAAT
Source organism: Trichosurus vulpecula (assembly GCF_011100635.1). Lineage (NCBI taxonomy): Eukaryota > Metazoa > Chordata > Mammalia > Diprotodontia > Phalangeridae > Trichosurus > Trichosurus vulpecula. The sequence goes on along the minus strand of NC_050581.1, from coordinate 199,388,086 downwards.
GAATGAAATGGCCAAGAATTTGTAGAGTAGTAGGGGGGATGTCACTTGTGTGTGCCCAGAGCCTCTGTAAGGAACAAAAATCAAAAGAAGAAACCACTTTGTTGATGCATTCTATGGCATTGCACAGGGGACACCAACCCGCCTTCCCAGTCACATCAAAGGCAGCTTGGCCACATCTGGCTTTTGCAGTAAGGGAGCAATATAAGCAAGGAGGAGGCCAATATTTCTTCGTAAAAATCCTAACACTCAAAAATGCCACCATGCTCTTCTTTAGAGAACAATTATTAAAATCAAATTACTGCCCAGGTGGCATGAATTACGATGAGAAGTTTCTCTCAATCTCTACTCCCACCCAGAAATGGCAAAAAGCCTTGTAACATGACCACCAGGAGCTACCCCCCTACAGAGGTTAAAGGTTTTCTGGGATTAAAATACTATTCAAAATCTGATTGTTAATCATTATATTAATTCATTATTAACAAAAGCTCACTTCTTTCTGGTGCTTTGTCATTGATCAAAGTCCATCCCTTGCACATAGTAGTCCCACGAGCTGGATAGTGCTAGGACAGAAGGAGGGCCAGGGAGGGGAAGTGGCTTGGCCAGGGTGCACACCTTGACCTCAAGGTGTCTTCTCTTTCCATGACATCACACTGCTTTCCTGGAATACCAAATCCCTGCCCACCAAGACACTCTAACCCAGCTAAATGGGTCTCCTCTTTGTTCCCCACACTCAACATGCTCTCTTTCAACTTCCCCTCTTTGCAGAGGCTACAAGCTTAGAATGAAACCTATCATCACCCATGCAGGGCAGAATCCCAAGCTTCTCCAGCATGAAAACTTTTCAGAACCCCTCCCCCCCACCCAGTTATTAGTGCTCTGTCCCTCCCCCAATTCTCTTCTAGTAACAATAAACACATGGTATCAGAACAGCAGAATGTAAGATCAGGGCAGGGCTGCGTGATTTTTATCTGTTTCCCCAGCACCTAGCACGATGTCTAATACATAGTAGGTGCTTGATGACTATTTGTTGAATTTAATTGAATTTCATAGGATTTTATAGTTGAGAAGTCCAACTTCCTTGTGAATGGGAGAATCTCTGAAAGACCCCAAGGATCCTAGTTTTCGAGGTGGAAAGGACTTAGTGACCTTCTATAGTGAGAAAACTAAGTCCAGAAAAGTAAAATGGTTTGCCTGTAGTCACTCTAGTGAGTGGCAGAGATGAGATTTGAACCCAGGTCTGGGGTATCTGGCCTCTTTTGAGGACTCCAAGTAACCCACAACTCACCTCTTTGAGAGGCAGCCTGTTCTATTTATAGCCAGCTCTCATAGTTAGGAAATTCTTCCTTAATGCTGACTTGGAATCTGCATCCCTACAAACTTCACCAGTCCCCATTCTACCCTACTGAGTAACTGAGAAGCCTCCTTATCCCTCTTCTACAGATAACCCTTCAACTCTTTGAAGAAAATGATTATTCTTGCTGCCCCAGTCAACACCATCACCACACACAGACCAAAGTTCTTTCTTCTCCCGGACAAACAGCTCCACTTTTTTCAACCAGCATCCAACGCGGCTTCCAGACTTATCCAGATCATGGGACCATGGCATTGAAAGATTTAGAGCCGAGTTGGACCTCAGGTATCATTGAGGCCAACCCTTTCGTCCTCCAGATTGCCAGTGCTGGGAAGAACAGGCTCTGAACTACAGGTTGTGTGCAGCAGAGTCATGCACCTGCTGCTCATTTCTATACTTTATCTTCATTCAGTACACCGTACAGGACCTGTGAACACTCCCTCACATGCTCACCTTGGTCGTTCCTGAAAATATCTGAATGTCTCTGCATTTTAAGTTCATCCCCTCCCTGGGAGAAAATGAGGAGCACACACTTTTTTTGACTCTTGGCTTATCACTGCACTCATCACAGTTCTAAAGTGTTTTGAGGTGTTTTTCTATATGCCATTATCATTGTACACATTTTTCTCCTTGTTCTGCTCATTTCACACTGCGTTACTTCACAGAGGTCTTCTCAGTTTCCTCTGAAGCTGTTCATTTTGTCATTTCTTGTGGTATAATAATGCTCCATTATATTCATAGGCCATAATTTGTACAGCCATTCCCCACCTGATTGGCACCTCCTTAGTTCATAGTTTTGGGGTACTAAGAATTGTTTTGTATATATTTTGTACGCATAGGTCCTTTTTCTTTTTCTTTGGTCTCTTTCACACATAGACCTAGTAATGGTGTCTCTGGATCAAAGGCTACAAAGCATAGTTTAGTCATATTTGGGGCATAGTTCCAAATTTCCTGAATGACAAGATCAGAGGACAGTTCTGCCAATTCATAGCACACCAACAGTAAATTAGCGTGCCTGTTTGCAGGCAGTTTCACCAACATTTGTCCTCTTTTCTCATCTTTGTCACTCTAATGGGTATAAAGGCGACCCTTGAAAGTGCTTTAACTTGCATTTCTCTAATTATAAGTTATTTGAAACATTTAAAAATAGTTCTTGATGGCTTGAATTTCTTTTTTGAAAACTGCTTGTTTGTGTCCTTTGACCATTTATCTATTAGAGAATGCCTCTCAATCTTATAAATTTGAATCATTTCCTTAGATGTCTCAGATACAAGACTTTTATCAAAGAAACTTTACTGTAAAGATTTTCCCACATTTACCTGTTTCCCCCTAATTTTAACTACATTTGGTTTGTATAGATCCTTTAAAATTTTATGTCATCAAAATTGTCCATTTGATCTCGTGTGTTTCTCTCTATATTTTGTTTAGTCATGAACTCTTCTCTATCTTTAGATCTGAAAGGTAATTTCCTCTTTGCTTCTCTATTTATTTATAATGAAACCTTTTACATCTAGGTCACATATCCCTTTGTAGCTTATTCTTGTATATGGTATGAGGTGTTGGTCTAAACCTAATTTCTGCCAAACTGCCATCTAGTTTTCCCAATGGTTTTTGTCAAATAGTGAGTCCTTTCCTTAGTAATTTCTTGTGTATAAGTGCATGTGTGTGTGTGTGTGTGTCCCTCAGGCTTCTGTCTTGGCTCCTTCTCTTCTCCCTCTATCCTACTTCATTTGGTGATCTCATTAGCTCCCATGGAAGTCCATTGCCATCTCTATGTTGAAGAGTCTCCAGTCTACCTATCCTCTCCTCAACTCTCTGCAGACCTCCAATCCTACATCTCCAACTGTCTCTCAGACAGCAAAAACTGAACGTCCAGTAGACATCTTAAACTCAACCTGTCCAAAATGGAACTCATTATTTCCCCCCATCCCCCTCCCCCTCCTACCTTCCCTATTACTGTCAAAAATAATACCATCCTCCCAGTTGCTCAGGCTCCTAACCTAGGAGTTATTCTGGACTCCACACTCTCTCTCACCCCCCTATATCCAATATTGTGCCACCTTTGTAGCATCTCCCAAATATGCCCTCTTCTCTCCTGAACACTGTCCTAACTCCAGTGCAGGCCCCTCATTACCTCACACCTGGACCACTGCAATAGCCTAATAGTGAGTCTGCTTGCCTCCAGTCTGTCCCCACTCCAGTCCATCTCTTGGCTCTGGGCATTTTTACTGGCTATACCTTATGCCTAGAATGTTCTCCCTTCTCAACTCAAGCTACTGATTTCCCTGACTTCTTTTAAGTCTCAACTAAAATCCAATCTTTTACAAGAAATCTTACCCAACCTCTCTTAATTCTAGTAACTTCCTTCTGATAATTATTCCCTATTTATTGTGTATATATCTTACTTTGTATGTATTTGTTTGTATATTGTTTCCCCCATTAGATTGAAAACTCCTCGAATGGAAAATTTTACCAGGCATGTCTATGACAAGAGGAAGAGTTTATGACGAAACAAAAGATAGAGAAGATCATGGGAAGTGTAATGAATAATTTTGATTACATGAAATTTAAAAGGGGTTGTACAAACAAAACCAAGGCAGCCAAAATTAGAAGAAAGCAGGAAAGTCACTTCTCAAATATATAGGGAATGAAGTCAAATTCATAAAAACAAGCGCCATCTCCCAATTGATGAATGGTCAAAGGATATGAATAGGCAGTTTTTAGAAGAAATGAAAACTATTTATAGTCATAAAAATTCTCTAAATAATTAATAATTGGACTAATGTAAATTAAAACAACTCTGAGGTACCATGTCACACCAATCAAATTGACTAACATGACAGAAAAGAAAAATGACAAATGCTGGAAGGGATGTGAAAAAATGGAGAGACTAATGCACTATTGGCAGAATTGTGGAATCTAAATATTCTGGAGAAAAATTTGGAATTATGCCCAAAGGGCTATAAAACTGTGCATGCCCTTTAACCTAGCAATACCCAAAAAACTCCAAGAAAAAAGAAAAGGACTCATATGTACAAAAATCCAATAGTTCTTTTCAGTGGTAGCAAAAACCTGGAAATTGAAGTGATGCCCATCAATCAAGGAATGGCTGATCAAACTGGAGCCTATGATTGTGATGGAATACTCTTGTTCCATAAGAAATGATGAGCAGGATGGTTCCAGAAAAACCTGGGAAGACACATATGAACTAATGTGGAGTGAAGTGAGCAGAACCAGGACATTGTGCACAGTAACAGAAATACTGTAACGACAACCAACTGTGAAAGACTTAGTTTCTCTAATCAATACAATGATCTAAGACAGTTCCAAAAGATTCATGAAAAAAATGCTATATGCCTCTAGAGAGAACTAATGAACACAGAGCACACTGCAGTATAATTTTTTTCACTTTATTTTTCTTGAGTTTTTTTGCAACATGGCTAGTATGGAAATGCATGATTTAGCATATATAATTGATATCATATTATTTGCCTTCTTGATGAGCAGGGGGAGGATTAGAGACAGGGAGTGAATTTGGAACTTACAATTTTAAAAAATAACAATGTTAAAAATAAATGATAACATAATAAGATTTTTAGAAGATTGTAAGCTCCTTGAAGGCAAAGACCATCTTTTGCTTCTCTTTGTATTCCCAATGCTTAGCACAGAGCCTAACACATAATAAGCATTTAATAGAAGTTTATTGATGGATTGGTCTGGCTATTATGGAAAGCAATTTAGCACAATGTCTAGAAGGCTTTTAAATCATTCATACTCTTTGATCCAGCAATCTCACTCCTAGGGCTATGCCCCAAATAGATAAAAGAAAGAGGAAAAGGACCACCTGTACAAACATGTGAATAGCAGCTCTTTTGTGGTAGCAAAGACCTGAAAACTGTCAATTAGGGAATGGCTAAATAAGTTATGGCATATGAATGTGATAAAATAAAAATACTATTATATTGTCAGAAGTGATGATGGTTTCAGAGAAATCTTACACTTGTATGAACAGATGCAGAGTAAAGTGAGAAGAACCAGGAGAATAATTTATGCAATAACAACAATATGGTAAAGACAATCAACTTGGAAAGACTTAGAAACGCTGATCTACAAAATGACCAATTACAATTCCCGAGAAGTCAGGTGGAAACAGGCAATGCTGATAAAGGTGATAGCCTCAGAGTGCAGATTGAAGCATATTTTTGACATATCCAAATCAGGAATTTGTTTAGAACAGGGTTTTGTTTTTCTTGCTTTCTCAATGGGGTTGAGGGGAAGTAGATTTTCATTTTTTAAATTAATTTAAAATAAAATCATTGGACCCCCTGAAATCCATGATCAATAAAGAGTTTAGACAACTCATTTCAAAAAATCTTAAAATTGACAAGATCTCTTAAACCAGAGGGCAAAGTGAAAACAGGAAGAAACCCCACATGAAAACTCCTAGTAACATCATAGTCAGAATCCACAGCTCCTGGACAAATGAAAAAAAGGCTGCAAATACCTAGAAAGAAAGAATTTTGGTACCAAGGAGTCACAGTCAGGATCACATAAGATTTAGCTGCTACCACTACCATAAAGGACCAGAGAGCTTAAAATGCGATGTTCCAAAAGGCAAATGATAGAGACTCACAATCAAGGATAACTTGTTCACTAAACGTGATCCTAATCTTATGGGGGGAGGGGTGGAAATCTTTAATGAAATGAGGACTTCCAAGAGCATTCCTGATGAAAAGATCAAAGCTAAGTACAAACGCTGAAATACAAACACAGGAATCAAGAGGAACATAAAAAGATAGACATAAGTGTGCAATCATAGGGGACTAACAAAGGATGCATGTTTACATTCTACCATGGGGAGATGATACATGTATCCCCTCAGAATCCTATCATCATCAGGGCTCATGGAGGGAGGGGAGACTAATTAGACAGAGGGCCTGGGAATGGTTTTGTTATATTTGATGATCTTAAAAAAAGAAAGGAAAGGGAGGGGAAAAGGAATATGCTGGGGGATAGGGAAAAGGGAAGAGGAAGGGTAGGAGAAATTGTATCACATAATTTCGGTTTGCCAGTAGAAGACTGTACAAACAAGGAGGCAGAGGTGGGGGTGGGGCAGGCAAGGAACTGGTGATACTTCAACCTCGACTTCATCTGAACTGGTCAAAGGAAGGAAGAACACACACAGTTGGGTATAGAAATATATTTCATCAAACAGGAAAATTGGAGGAAAGGGGGAGAAAAAGGGGGAGATGCAAGTAAGGGTAGATCAAGGGAGGGATTAGTCCTAAGCAAAACAAACTACAGACTGTAACCACAAAGAGGAGGTCAGGAAGGGAGTTTAAAAGCTAAGAAGCTATGACTGGGGTCTGGGAAAGGGAAAGAAAAGAGAGGCAGGGGAGCATCAAACTGAGTGTTGGGGTTGAGCACACTCCTCTCTCATCACTGTCCTCTTTGTAAAGAGGAGCCGGGAGAGGACTCGGGAGCCTCCTGACCAGGAGGTGACGGACTCACCATCCAGATTCACAGATATGATTGAGACGTTTAATTTTTGGATGTGGCCAATGCAGGAATTTGTTCTGCTTGATTTTATGTATTTGTTGTTTTGGAGTGTTTTCCCCCTCTTTTGATAAAGAGAGAGGCTGGGTAGAAGGTATAGAAAATAGGTTTTTGTTTACTGGGGAAAAAAATAAAATTAAGGGGTTTTTTAAGCAAAAAAGAAAAATGCTGGTGGTTTTACTGGACCATAAATTTAGTCTGAGTCAACACTCAGGCTATGTTGATCTAGGCTTAGTGACCAGAACAAGGGAAGTCAGGGGGTCATCAGTGAGTAGGCTAGAGCAAGCCCCTTCATTTTATAAATGTGAAAAATGGAGTTTTAGATTTCTTTTTCATTTGATCCTTGCAAGTCTTCTCTCCATAAACAAATGGACCAAGCGGACCAAGTCCCTGTGGGAAATCTAACGGAGGAAATGGACAAGAGTCATTGGGAGGGTCCAAGGGAGGGGTAGGCATAGATGGGCAGCAATCTATATCAGGGGAGAGAATGTTGAATTGATGAGGTCACAGATTTCTCTCAGAGTATTCAAGAATTAGGAGATCTTTGGGAGGCAACATAATACAATAAATAATAATCATAATCATCATCATAGTTCATGATAATAGCTGGCATTTACAGAGTGCCTCAAGGTTCGCAAAGTCCCTTATAGATAGAATTTCATTTCATCCTCACAACAACCTCCATTTTACAAATTAAGAATATGAAGCTTGAATAGGCTAAATTACTTGTCTGTTGTTCTATGGTCATGAAGTGTCAGAAGTGAGATTAGAATCCAAGTCCTCTTGACTCCAGACACAGCCATCCCTACATTATACTGCATTCCTTGGCTCATCTGGGATTTGAATCCAGGACCTCTCACAGCTGAAGCAAGAACCATACCCCTAGACCAAGGAGCCAGCCACCTAGTATGATGTTTTCAGCCAAGTTTCAAATGCTTTCCATGAGGATGAACATGGCATCAAGGTCAGCTACCACACTCATGGTAAATTCTTCAACTCGAAAAGGCTACAAGCCAAGACTAAATTGTTGGTGCATGATTTTCTGTTCACAGATAATTGTGTACTCGATGCAGCCTCTGAAGCTGAGATTCAACAAAAGTATGGATTAATTCTCTGCTGTTTGTGGTAATTTGGGCCTAACAATTAACACCAAGAAAACACGGGTGCTCCACCAGCCACCACCACACCATCCATACGTGGAACCATCAGTTACAGCAAACGGAGAAGTTCTGAATGCTGTGGATATGTTCACTCACCTTGGTAGTGTACTTTCCAGGGAGGTACACATTGATAATGAGGTTGATGCATGCACTGCCAGAGCCAGCTCAGTGTTTGGGAGGCTCCGAAAGAAAGTATGGGGGAGAAGAGGTATTAGACTGACTAAGAAATTGAAGGTCTACAGAGCCATGCTGCTGACCTCATTGTTGTATGCTATGAAACTTGGACAGTCTACCAGCTCATGCCAGGAAACTCAATCACTTCCATCTGAATTGTCTTAGGAAGATTCTGAAGATCACCTGGCAGGATAAGGTACCAGACACTGAGGTCCTTACTCGAACTAAACTGCCAAACGTTCAGACTCTGCTTCAGAGAGCACAACTCCGATGGGCTGGCCAGGCCACCTTGTTTGAGTGCAAAATGTACGCTTGCCAGAAAGACTATTTTATGGAGAACTCACACAGGGCAAGCGTCCACATGGCGGTCAGAAGAAGTGATACAAGGACACTCTCAAGGTCTCTCTCAAGAACTTTGGGAGTCATTGTGTGACATGGGAGACACTGGCACAGGACCACTCAGCATGGCATGCCTTGTTGGTAAGCAAAATGGCCTTTGTTTTCTTTGAGTAATCCTTACTAGGTGCTAAACCCCAGGCCCAAACCCCTATTAGATGTAAAACCTATGTGGGTGTGGATCGGCAACTAAGGTGGGGCCCAAGGTGGGGCTAACTCCAGGGAGGGCCTAGTTTACATGTCTGGGACAGCAGAGGCTTTTAGACCACGTGGGTTTAAGTCACCTCTTTGTGACAATTTTAGGTCACGTGGGTGAGTCACATGTGTGACTCACCCCTGACGCTGAAAAAGATACAAAAACCAGGGGTTGGCTGTCTGTTCTTTGGAGCTCCTACCTGCAGCAGTGGTGGCTCGTGTGACTCTGGGCCAGCCCTTGTTCTGAGCTCCCGGGCTGAACCTAGATGTTGGTAACTATGAATCTGTATTGGGTCTGTCTGTTGATGTTTGTACTTTGTTTGTAATTTGCTCTGAAGTTCAGGGTGCTGGTTTTTTCCCCTGAACTAAGTGAATGATATTTGTGTGCTGAATTAAAGTAAGCTTGTCAACCCCTTCACCTTGCTTTCCTTAACTAAGCAGATCAGAAGAACCTGTGCTGTTGGCAGCTTTCTGGGTGCTGGCTGTGGGTGGATCTTACACCCCCACAGAAGCTGCTAGTCAGATTGTTGAAACACATGCCCACATCAGAGAAGATGCTGTGCTCTATGAACAAAGCACAATTGAAACAGAATTTAAAAAGGAAATGCAGGATGTGCAAATTTGGAATATCCATCCCAAATATTCACATTGACTATTTGTGCCCAACTTATGGCAGAGCATTCTGAGCTTGTATTGGTCTGATCAGCCACAGCTGGACACACTGAAATGACTCTAGCATAGTGATGCCATTTTGACCCTCTTCAAGAACAAAGGACAACAACCAACCAACCATACTGCATTATGCTGTTTGCTGTTGTTGGGTCATTTTTTAGACACATCCAATTCTTCATGATTCATTTTGGGGGTTTTCTTGGCCAAGATACTGGAATGGTTTGCCATTTCCCTCTCCAGATCACTTTACAGAGGAGGAAACTGAGGCAAACAGGGTTAAGGAACTCCGAATCACTCATCTTCCTGATTCCAAGTGCAGTGCTCTAGCCAATGAGCCATCCAGCTGCTATATATTAACTGTACTAATACGTAAGTACATTATCCTGTGTTCCATTTCATTATACTGGGCACCAGTCCATCAGCCAGCACTGGGTTCTGAGTGCTTAGTAACCACTTTTGTAAGACTTGCTTCTGGATCATTAGGCAATTCTAAGATGGAGCAATGGTGCTAAGAGAACAAGAGCAGCTTTTCTAGAAGCCATAGGAACTTTTCTGAGAAGCGAACAGAGAGGTGGTGAACTAAAGCATCATCCACTTACATAATACAATGGATGGGAAAGTGGGGAGCATGTAATTGAGGGAAAGTACTGATTTCCATCCTAAAGATACTGGGTTTTACTGTGGTGATTTTGTACCAGGGTAAACTTGTTAGAGTAATGATGCTCAATTTGTATGTATTTTTCATCTGCAGAAATTGTAAAACTTTCCCACAAATTTCTGTTCACCACATCATTGACTCACATCACTTGAAATTGAAACACCTTGTCAAAACCTCCAGAAATACTTTCCAAATGTGAGCTGGTATCAACAGATCATGAGTCATGCACAGATCAAACCACCTATCTCTCTTCCTCCGTCTAATACTGCCTTGGGGCTCTCCTAGCTGCCATCGACACCAAGAACATCGATAAATATATTGCTGTGGACAGAATGCAGACTCTGAGGAGACAGATGTGCTGCTAATCTCGATGAAATGATTTCATCACATCTGGGCATCAAACTATATTCTGTCCTTTGGTGAACATATTCTCCCACTGACACCTGCAGCCCTGAAAGATTCAGGGGCCGAGTTACAAGATATCAGCTTTTCTGATAGATCTTCAAATGTGGAAGGAACCTCAAAGGTCTAGTCTAACTCATACCAATCATATTCATACCAACCATTTATTCTTTCAACAAGCACTTGTTTGGAGAGCTCACTACCCCATCAGGGAATTGATTCCACTTTTAGATCATTTTGGTTGATCTTCCTGCATAGGCTCAGTGGATGGTCAGAGGATGGGCAGAAAGAGAAGAGACAGACCCCACTGCTGCCAACATGGACACAACCTGGGGCAATGGTTGGAAAATGAAGAGGAAAAGAGTAAGGTTTAAACTTGAGGATGGGAAAATCTTCCTAAAAATTAGAGATATGCTAACATATACTACAGCTCCCTTAAGGGGTAGGCAGCTCCCTGTCTGTAGAGCTCTTCAAAGTCCAATGAATACTTGGGTGGTACACTGTACAGGGGGTTCATATGGGTCGGACTAGGTGACCTCTCTTCAAAGTCCAATGAATACTTGGGGTGGTACACTGTACAGGGGGTTCATATGGGTCGGACTAGGTGACCTCTCTTCAAAGTCCAATGAATACTTGGGGTGGTACACTGTAGAGGGGGTTCATATGGGTCGGACTAGGTGACCTCTCTTCAAAGTCCAATGAATACTTGGGTGGTACACTGTAGAGGGGATTCATATGGGTCGGACTAGGTGACCTCTCTTCAAAGTCCAATGAATACTTGGGGTGGTACACTGTAGAGGGGGTTCATATGGGTCAGACTAGGTGACCTCTCTTCAAAGTCCAATGAATACTTGGGGTGGTACACTGTACAGGGGGTTCATATGGGTCGGACTAGGTGACCTCTCTTCAAAGTCCAATGAATACTTGGGTGGTACACTGTAGAGGGGATTCATATGGGTCAGACTAGGTGACCTCTCTTCAAAGTCCAATGAATACTTGGGGTGGTACACTGTACAGGGGGTTCATATGGGTCGGACTAGGTGACCTCTCTTCAAAGTCCAATGAATACTTGGGTGGTACACTGTAGAGGGGGTTCATATGGGTCGGACTAGGTGACCTTTCTTCAAAGTCCAATGAATACTTGGGTTGGTACACTGTACAGGGGGTTCATATGGGTCGGACTAGGTGACCTCTCTTCAAAGTCCAATGAATACTTGGGGTGGTACACTGTAGAGGGGGTTCATATGGGTCGGACTAGGTGACCTCTCTTCAAAATCCAATGACTACTTGGGGTGGTACACTGTAGAGGGGGTTCATATGGGTCGGACTAGGTGACCTCTCTTCAAAGTCCAATGAATACTTGGGGTGGTACACTGTAGAGGGGATTCATATGGGTCAGACTAGGTGACCTCTCTTCAAAGTCCAATGAATACTTGGGGTGGTACACTGTAGAGGGGATTCATATGGGTCGGACTAGGTGACCTCTCTTCAAAGTCCAATGAATACTTGGGGTGGTACACTGTACAGGGGGTTCAAATGGGTCAGACTAGGTGACCTCTCTTCAAAATCCAACGAATACTTGGGGTGGTACACTGTACAGGGGGTTTATATGGGTCGGACTAGGTGACCTCTCTTCAAAGTCCAATGAATACTTGGGGTGGTACACTGTACAGGGGGTTCATATGGGTCGGACTAGGTGACCTCTCTTCAAAGTCCAATGAATACTTGGGGTGGTACACTGTAGAGGGGATTCATATGGGTCAGACTAGGTGACCTCTCTTCAAAGTCCAATGAATACTTGGGGTGGTACACTGTACAGGGGGTTCATATGGGTCGGACTAGGTGACCTCTCTTCAAAGTCCAATGAATACTTGGGTGGTACACTGTAGAGGGGATTCATATGGGTCGGACTAGGTGACCTCTCTTCAAAGTTCAATGAATACTTGGGTGGTACATTGTAGAGGGGATTCATATGGGTCGGACTAGGTGACCTCTCAAGCCCAAGAAGCTCTGAGATCCGAAGAGTCTACTATTATTCTACCCACCCTGCAAAGGACTTTTTCCCTAATTACTGTGATTAGTATACCCAGCCTCCAGCAGAGTGTAACACTTATTTATGCCAAGCTCAGACCTGTCCTTCATAAAGTCCACCCCTTGGTAAAAGGTCTGGTATCTAGAGCCAAGCAAATCAGCTCTAGACTCTTAGGATGGAAGGATTTCGAGCAGGAAGAGAAAAGGAATCTGAGGCTCAAAGTGGTTAAGTGACTTAGGGTCACACAGGTAGTATCTGAGGTGGGATTCAAACCTACGTCTTTCTGATACCAAGTTCAAAGCTTTGTCCACTAAACCCCATTAAGATAACTTTAAACTTTGTATCTGCTAAGTGACACTGTAGCCTCATACAGAGCTTGTGATCGACTGGCATCTCCAGATCTTTTTCATATGAACTATTATCAAGCCCCCATAGCCCTCAGAGACATGTACAGTTTAGTTTCTACACACACACACACACACACACACACACACACACACACACACACAATCTTTATCCCTACTGAATTCCATCTTACTAGACTCAGCCCATCACTCTAGCCCGTCAGAATCTTTTTATATATCAATTGTACCATTTAACATCTAACAGATTCATGCCATCAATGAGTTTGCTCACCATGCTGGCAGTGACTTCTCCAAAGCCAGTGGTTCTTGCCCTAAGAGTCCTAGACTTCTCAAGGCCTGAGATTTAATACAAGAAATCAGAGAATTCTTATGCCCACCAAGAAGTGTCACTCTAATCTTTATTTAGCACCACTATAATATAGAGCATGAATAACAGGCTTTGTATGAACAGCTTTCTATGACTGATGCTTCATTTGTGCCTGATTAGGGAGAAGAAAAAAAAGTTCCAGCCTCTTGGAATGAAATATGGCTATTTCACCAAACTGACTTATGGGTACCCATTCTTTCTGAGGCCCCAGACTTGTCAAAGAAAATGGTGAAGTTCTTGACATTTTTTCCCATAACATGTTTAGGAAAGTGGATTTTTTTTTTGTACTAAGCCCAATAAATTAAAAATACAAAATGAGCTAGATATGGACCCAGATTGGTAGGGACCAGGTTGTAAAGGGCTGGAAATGCCAAATTAGGGAAACTGTACTTTATTTAGGAAGCAAATAAAAGTGACAGGGACAGAGTTGGGTTTTAAGAAAATAATTTGGCAGCTGATTGAAGGATAAGTTGGAGAGGAAAAGACTGGAATCCAAAGTGAAGACACTACTGAAGAAATAGACCAGGGCTGATGGGAAGAGGGTATGACCAAGATGATGCTTATGCAAGTAGAGAAAAGAGGAAGGAAGCCAGAAAGGACGAAAGGAAAGGGGAGTAGAGTAAACCTGGATGGTATTCTCTCTGATGACCCTATGCTGGCTGGTTGTGATCACCGCCTCCTTTTCTGAGTGCTCACAAATCTTCCCTTTAATAATTCATTCTAGAAACTTGCTAGAAAATTAAGTCAAGCTCCCTAGTTTAGAGCATAACTAATATGCCTCCTTTCCCTTCTAAATTTAATTAACAGTTACAAATGAAATTGTATGGTACTTCTGAGGCATGAGGTTTATAACATAAAGTATTAGGTATGATCATTTTCCATTAACTAGACTTTTAAAACCCTTTACGAGTATGTGGAAAGCCACATTGTAAAACATCTATTGTTTCTAAACTTATTCCACTTTCCCTAGAAAATTAATAGGGGAACAAAATCTAATCACCTTAAACAAAATCTTTTCATAGACTAGCAATGTTAGATTTTTTTCTGCCATAGTATCAACTCCTTTCATATTTTTCATTAGCCAAATCTCTCACTTAATCAAAAAAATTAATAAATCACCACTATGTACAAATACAAGGGGCAACTAAGAAGCACCATTGTGCATAGTCCACTGGACCAGGAGTCAGGAACACCTAAGTTCAAATTTGGCAGGAGTCTGGTGAAGCTGATGGACCTCTGCTCAAAATTATGATTTAAATTCACAAAATAAAATACAGAAGATTAGAGGGGAAAGGTTGGTGAAAATAAAGAGGCATTTTTTTTCCCTATTCAAGTTTATGGACCCCTGAAATCAGGTTATAAATCCCTATTCTATGTCTCTCCTTCAACCAGTCCAGGAAGTTGGCAAAAAAAATTATACCTTTTCCAATCCCAGTTCTATAGCAGATCAGAGGGCCTTTTGTGGGGTGCTTTCCCTTTACAAAGGACAAATCAGTCTCGAATCAAGGAGGTCTAAGCCTGGATCACTCCCATGACTCAGTGTTGCCCCCTTGGAAAAGCAAAACCAATTGTTCTGGGTGGAACTGAACAGGAGAGGGGCAAAGTATCCCCATTTCAAATAATCAGAAAGTGATGTGACCTTGATTGTAATTACTACCTGACCAAGGATAGTTGAACAGGTAGGCTCCTAAGAAGATCCAGAAAGATTTCATGAAAAAGATGAATCCTGAGAGGTATTTAGACCAAGAATGGGGAATTAGAGTGGGGAGGAGGAAGAAGGAGAGAAGGAAGATCCATTCCAGAAATGGAGACCAATAGGGGCAAAGGTTCAAGTAAAGCGAGACCAAGAAAAGGCGGCAAGTTGACTTCCAGGAAGCACAGAGACTGTTAACAGTAGCCTAGGCAAGGGGTGATGAAATCCTGAACTAAGGCAGTGACAACAGCTGAAAGGAGGAATAGAGGGTGATATTACAAAGGCAAATTAAAGAGGTCTCAGCAACACCCTGGATCTAGGGGATGAGGCAGGAAGGGATAGGGAGGGGCAGGGAGGGAGAATGCCCAGAGCTCTCAGGATCCTTGATGGGAAGGGAACATGGAGCTCACTTAAAAGAGGAGGAAGCAGAATGGGGTGGTGGGTGGGAGGGTCCAATGACTTCCCTCCAGGTCACCCAGGGAGTGGGAAGCAGAGAGAGGATTATAAACACAAGCCCAGCTCTCCTTGCACTGTACCATGCTGAGTCCAGCTGAAGGGAAAGAAAGGGAGCTTGGCAGAGTGAGTGAGAGAAGTGAGAAAGGTGGGAGCACAGGCAGATTTTACAAATTGATCATTGATCCTCACAACAACCCTGGGAGGTAGGTGCTATCATTATCCCCATTTTAAAGTTGAGGAAACTAAGGCATTCAGTGGTTAAGTGACCTGGCCAGGATCACACAGCTAGTAAGTGTTGATTTGAACTTAGGTCTCCCTAACTCCTAATCCAACCCTCAGTGCCACCTGTAGGAGAAAAGGGGGGTAGGTGGAAATAAGATGGGGCCATCTGGAGGAAGGTAACAATTGCAGCTGTGAAAATGAATGAGATCACGAATGGGAGAAGGAAGAAAAAGAGGTCTTGGGAAGTATCCCCATTTAGAGAACAGGAGGACAGAGAGCGACCTATAAGAGCGGTCAGAAGCCACAGTTCTGGGAACTTCAAGCTGATCAGTAGCAATCAGAAACCCGAACCAAATAATGACGTCTGTGAACATTAATCCCATTTTTGGATATTTCATAAGTAACTCATTTATAAATGGAGTTCCCTCCTGCAGCCCAACTGCTCCCTCTCTAACAGAAGAGTTTCCATGAATGTATACATCTTTATCACGCACAGTGACTGGCGATCATTTACAGTTGCGAGACCGGAAGGGCTTGGTGCCCACTGAGCCTGGCTTGTCCTCTCCAGACACAGGCAGACGTCCGTGCTCCCCAGACATGCTTCAGAAGAATATCAAGTTTTCTTGTAAATTTCTCTGAATTTCATCCTGGACAATTTCTCTCTCCCCCTCGTCCCCAGTTTGCAGATGATTCTCCAAGTTCAAAGGCTTTTGGCTAAGTGAGGTTTACATCCCTGAATGACTTCACAGACTTCTTTCCACTGATACATTAAGGGGGGAAAGTGGGCTTTCTTTTTGTATAACTTAGCTTGAAAGCAAACATTGTGATGCCTTTTTCCAACTGAGAAACAAATCCATAATGCTAAGGGATTCAAACTTCCTTGGAATCCCAAGGCCAAAGCCGCTATTTAAGGTGTCCTATAAGAACAATGTCAGAATGTGAAAAGTTCAAAGAAGCCTAAGCTGTTGGAGCAGTTATGGCAAAGATCACAAATCCAGATGAAACAGGGCCAGGGTAGAGAGAAGAAAAGAAAAATGGCGGGGGTGGGGGTGGGGGTTGGGGGTGGAGGAAGAGTCACACTATGAGAGAGGGAGACCTCAACTGTGATTTCCATGCATTTATTTCCAAGTCCTTTCCAAATATTAATTAATTAAAGATGGAAGGACTGGGATCCCCAAGTACATTCTGTAACAGCCTCATCCAGTGGGTAGAATTCCAGATGACTAATGATACAATCACAGGAAGATATAGACACCTGACAGATGATTTTCCAAATACAGCCTCCTGATTCTATTACTGGGCTCAGAAGAAAACAGGAGGAACAACAGAAAAAATAAAATTTAAGGAAAAAAAACTTGGGAAAAACTCTCTGACCAGTAAGCCCATGTCAAAAAAAAAACAAAAACAAAAACAAATAAAAACACCCAATGCTGAGTTTCATTTGAAATATACCTTTCATTGCCATGGTTTCTTTTAATCTGGGTGCACAGTGAGCTCTCCAAAATATCCTATTTTTAAACACATATACAAACGCCCCCAAGCAAATAATTACTTTTCCTGTTTACTTAAAGGAATTACAAAGGATTTCCTGCCAACATGATTTTCAAATTAGAGTGGGGGGGTGGAGAGGGATCTGATGATTCCTTATTTCCTCTGCCTCAGGAAATGGAACTGATTTTGCTTTTTATACTCCTTTTAAATATTAATAAAATGCTGAGTGCTGGTCTCTGGGCCAGCACAGGGTGACAGGATCCAAAAGAAAACAACGCTGAAACAATCAGTGAGTCCAATATGGTATCTCCTCAAGATCGTCTGCTTGCTGATTCTCAAGGGCCCAACAGGGATTTCTTTGCAATCTTTTTGACCAGTGTCTGAAAGCCTGGCGAGTCCCCAAACCTTCTCCATTAGTAGCCGCTGAAGAGAAAGACATAATACCATCAAATGAATTTGCTGTCTCCATCCTTCAGGATTCCTTTTAGGAATTTTAAGTACGCAGGAAATCCCAGCCTGCATTAAGTGTGAGGAACAGCTGGATTCCAGAGCACAAGGTTTTCTGATAGGCCTAATGCATCCTTCCTTAGCTGCCCTCACCTGGCCTGGCTCCTGGCCACACATGCATAGGCCAGCTGCGAGACACAAATCTAGGCTCAAAAAGGGAAAAATCAACACAGTACTGGCTTACTCCCTGGGCCAATAAACCTCTTCAGTCCAAAGGCAGAAAAGGAGTCAACATCCATTTGCATGTTCATTTGTAGGTTCACTGGTCCACATCCATTTACTGAGGTGAGGGCTTACTTAAGAACAATGGCAAACAGCAAATAGCTTTTAAGAGAAAATTTCAGGAAGTCCTGGATCAAAATGGCATCTCCCTTTCTGATCTCTGATTGAAGACAACAGGCATCCTTCTTAGAGAATTCTCCCTTTCAGGCTGATTCATTACTGGGACCTCTCTCCTAGTCTTCTGCCTCCGTGCTATGTCCCCTCTCCAATTTATTCTCTTCCCCACCCCCCATGCTGGACTAACCTGTCCTGACACAGGTATTCCTCCACTCACTGCTCAAGAAGGAGTGGATGAAAAAATGTATTAAGCACTTATTTTGTGCCAGACACATGCAAAGCACCAGGAATACCAGCTGAAGAAGTTAAAGATGGATCACATCACAAAAATGTAATCATCTCTGCTTAGTTTATAATCTACTGGGGACACACCCAATGTGGGGAAGTGGTGGCCAGGGAAGTAGAGTTTTGGTCTAGGGAGTCACTGGGACAGTGAGCTGATGTATGGGGCACTCATCTAACACGCCCTTTCCAGAAACAATGGTAATGCCCATTTGGTTATTGTGCCCAAAGCAGGGAGGGGGAGTGTAGCAACAATTCAGCTAGGAGCTGTTGTGGCGTGTAAGACCTAACAAGACCAGCAACAAAAGCTTCCAGCACAGATTCTTTGATCTGCTTTACTAAGGAAAGTAATGTTAAGGGGTTAACAATCTCAGTTTAATTAAACATTCGTATATTGATCACTTAGTTCAGGGGGGAAAGATCAAGCCCCTGAACTTCAAGGCAAATACAAACAGAAATTACAAACATCAACAGACAGACCTTGTCTGATTCCAATCACAATTCATAGTTACCAGAGAATCGCCAACATCTATCTGGGTTGCAAAGCTGGGGGGCAGTTACGGCTTGCCCAGAGTCTCAACACTCCTTCCATGAGTGTGCCCCCAAAAGTCAAACACCAATCTTCGATCTTATATACCCATCTCAGGGTCCTGGGGCACTCGATTACCTCAGTGCTGAGAAGCACTCAAACAAAGAACAGGGAAAAATCCCATTTTGCTGGCCATTCAAAAAAAGGGCCAGAATCGTTAAAGAAGAAGAGCAAAAAGCACCACCTGATTACCATTACAGGGAGGAAGAGGAAGACTTCAACAATGGCCTAGGATGAATGACTAGAAGAGATACAAACCATGGTGTGGTTCCAGCTACCTAAACAGAGCAGTCTAAGTGAGTTTGCACCCATTCATTCACCAATTCATAATAATAATATTTACATGGCACTTACTATGCACCAGGCATTGCGCTAAGCACTTTACAAATATTATTTCCTTTGATCCTCATAAGTAGGGGCTTTTATTATCCCCATTTTTACAGCTGAGGAAACTGAGGCAAACAGAGGTTAAGTGACTTGCCCAAGGTCACACTGCTAGTAAATGTCTCAGGTTGGATTTAAACTCATATCTTCCTGACTCCAGGCTGGGCACTCTACCCACTGCACCCCCTAGCTGCCTAGATAATACAGCTGAATTCCAGGGTGGGAGTTCTAGACCTGAGTGGATTAAGGGGATAGGGATGAGACCTCATCTGCAAGGCGCTATTTCAGATGGAGGAAATTGGGCTCTGAAGGCTAATTACTGATGTCAACTTCAAGGCTTTCAAGACCTTCCATAGTCTGACTATTCCACCTACACATTTAATGATGATGATGATGATGGTGGTGATGGTGCGGACATTAATCAATACCTTACAGATGACAAAGCATTCCTTAATGAAAGGCCTTGGTTTGTTATTATTTGTATATATAGTATGTTATTTAAGGTGGCACAGATGATATCACCACTGTACACAGGAGTAAGCTAGGAGCCTGAGGCAGGCATGGATGACCCAGTGAAAGAGCCTGCATCTGAAGGCCAAAAGGCTTGGGTCTGAAGGATCCATCCCAGCTCTGCCACTGGCCGGGGTGACTCTGGACAAACTCCTTCATTCCCCTGGGCTTCCATTCCTTCATCCGTAAAAGAAGAGGCTTGGAGCTGGTGGGCTCTAAAGGAGCCTTTAGGCAGATCCTCTGAAAATGTCACCAAAAGGCCTAGACTAGACCCACCCAGAATGAAAGGAGGAATAGGTAGCTAGTAGCACCCCAGAATGACTGCCCACGTCAAGGGCATCATAGGCGCAGTAAAGAACTGAACAAGTTAAAATGGACCAGAGACAGCAGATCCCAGAGGCAGGGCCACCGGACCGGGTATGAGAAGTCAGAACAATAATCAAATTCTGAAAGAATTCCTCTGTGCCCCCAACAGAACTCGAGGGGCTAGGTCTCATCCTGGTTCTTTCCATAACTGGTTCAATGACTACCTTGAAACACACCCGGGCTGGGGGAGGGGGCCTTCCTAGAGCCAGGAAGTTCAGAGCTTCCAAGAATGCTCAGAAAGCTCACCTGGCGCTCCGTCTCAGTCAATATATTTATAGTTGATGTGTTTTTAAAGTTAGCTCTCCCAACACCAGCAGTTTCTAACATATGGTTCATTTTCTGTTTTGCTTAGTAATCTTAAAAAAAATTTTTAATGTTTCCATATATCATTAGGTTAAATGATGTTCTGCATTTGGAATGGCTAGCAGCCACTTCCTCATCTACGGTGGGGAGGGCGGCTGGTGGAGGCACCTCGCCATTATGGCTCTCAGACATTTGCAGGCTTTTCCTCTTAAACTGGGGCTGCTTAATGGGCCTGGACATCCTCCTCCAAGATCTGCAGTAAAGTCCATTCCACCTGGGGCCAGTGCCCCATGGGAATTCCTTGAGGGGACTTGCCTGCTTTTTCTCTGGCCTGCAGCCTCCTTACCTGGATAAATGAAAACACCAAGACACCCCAGCTTGCACAATTAATTTTGACCCTATGCCTCCCAAGTGGCTCGATGGCTCAGTGGACAGACTGCTGGGGCTAGAGTCAGGAAGATCTGAGTTCAAATCCAGCCTCAGACACATCTTAGCTGTGTGACCCTGGGCAAGTCACTTCACCCTGTTTACCTCAGTTTCTTCATCTGTAAAACGAGCTGGAGAAGGAAATGGCAAATCATTCCAGATTCTTTGCAAGCAAATCCCATGGACAGCATGGCCCATGGGCCATGAAGAGTTGGTCACAGCTGAACAACCCCTCCCAAGTGTGAGCATTTGCTTTGCTTGTGAATTCGACTCATCTTCAGAATAATCCCAGTTCTCCTACTTGCTGGGGAATGTGTCTGGGCCTCAGTTTGCTCATCTCAAAAATGAAAAGGTTTGGACCCGGTGACTTCTAGTCCTCTGCCAGTGCTAACTCTATGAGTCTCGGACAGTCACCGACATTTATACGGCACTTTCACGTCTGCCAAGAGTTTGACATTCATAGTCTCACAACCACCCCCGTATTGTCCCCAGGTCATGCATGGGGACAAGGAGAGTCAGAATATTCTGCCCAGGGTCACACAGCCAGGCCCTGTCAGAAGCAGCCTCCTGCCTCTAGGTCCGCTGCTCTGCCCATCGGGCCATACAGCCGCACCAGGGCCTGGGATACAATGAGATGTCAGCCTGTCTCCATCACCTCTCAGTCTACTCGGGGAAGCCCTGCAGCAGCCTCTGCCTCTCAGCCAGCATGGAAAAGTCCCAGTAATTGGACCCACATACACAGGCAGACACAACAGATTCCTCAGCTCCCTTGTGAAGGCCAGAGCTGCAGCTCATTCCTGCAGCCTTAGTAAGCAGCAGCAGAGCCCAGGCTCTCAGGATGGGCCTGTTGGGTGGGCCGGCTACAGATGTCCAGCCTGTTTGCATTAGGGAATATTAAACTAGAAACTTGTCACTTAGGGGCCCATAATGAGATGCCCTCTGCTCAGCAAGTGTGAATCCTCCCTGCCTCCTCTTACTGTGCCGATGAAATGCAGACTCAATAGGAAAATTCTCCTCCAATCAAATCTCCAATCATCAAGGCTGTGACCTAGGGGCATTAAGAGAAAAACGGGGAGCCAAGGCCACTGGCTGAAGGGACAGAGCTCCTTATCTCTCTAGAGGAGGCTCTCCTCAGAGATAAGTGGGTACTCATGGAAGGACGGCAGCCCCATGCCAGGAAATCAGCCTTCAAAGGGTGGTTTCCCAGGGCCGAAGGGTGGTGTGCTGGTATCGTTGACTGGCTGGGGCTAAGTCCAGGCCCCCATCTGCCCCCAGCCATCTTAGAGACAAACCATATGCTTGAAACTATTACACGAATCACTAAGAGCTTTATTTAAAATAGAGTCAAAATACTTCAGTGGCTCAGTCTGCTCCTGATTCCTGGCCCCTCTGTCTTTGCTGAACTCATTCCTTTGCTTTCTGGGCAATTATTTTGGAAAAAGCTCAAGGCATAAAATAGATCGAAGGGGAGCAGGTCAGTTTTCCTTTGATGGACATCGATAACAACAACCACCCCCTTCATGACCCCAAGAACACAATCATCATAAGTGGCAATATGACACCTCAAGGCATGGAGAATGCCTCAGACACATCCTGGCCGGATGACACTGAGCAAGGCCCAGAATCTCTCCATGTCTGAGGCACCTGTCTAAGGCTGTCAGCAACCAAAATCATGGCATCACCTTCCTGACATCATGGTCCTCTTTGAGAATGACAGACAGATTAACAGCAACAACAAGACTGGCGATGACTGACCAGGAGCCCCCACCTGTGAAGGGAAGGGTTTTCCACACCAGGAGTTCCTCATGTCCATGAAACCACAGACCCAGACCAAATAAGAAAAAACAAATGAACGGCTAACAGGTGGTCTCCCCTCACAGAAGGTGAGCCCCTTGAGAGCAAAGGTTGGTGTATTTTTGTCCCAGAACCTGGCATAGGGACCAGCATATAAGATGGGGACAGAATGACTGGACCTGTGATTTTGCTAATAGAGGGAACCTCTGGCTTACAGAAGGTCTTTCTGCCAGTGGAGGCATTGCCACCTTCTTCACAATTTATAGATAGTTTTAGAGATTTGCCCAGGGTCACTTAACAAGGATATATTAGAGGGACTTGGTCTTCCAGGCAAGCTCTCTATCTGGCAGACCAGACTTCACATGGCATACAGCAGCAGACCTCCTATACACTGTCCCCACCCTGGGGCCACCCTCACCACCTCACACCTGAATTACTGCAATCACCCACTGGGTGGGAGGCGGGGCAGTATTCCTGCCTCCAGCCTCCCCCTACTCTAGTCTATCTTCCAGTCAACTGTCCAACGGAGCTTTGCCACTCCTCGACTCATTCTACTTCTGTGGTTCCCTATAACCTCCATGACAAGCTGTAAAATCCTCTCAGCTTCCATGGCCCTTTATAACATCTTCCCCTCCCCCTTTTCTAATCTTCTTCTACCTTATTCCCTCCCAACTCAACAGCCCAATGCCACTGGCCTCCTTTCCGCTCCTTGCCCATGAGCCTCAGTCTCCCAGATCTGAGGGTTTCTCTGGACATCGCCCTGCCTGGAATTCTCTCCTCATCCTCCTGAATTCCTACAAAACCCAGCTAAAATCCCACCAACTACTCAGTCTCTCTAAACCCCTCTGGCTTTTCTCCAGGATTACCTCTAATTTATCCTGTGTGTGCTCTGTCCAGTTGTTTGCATGTTGTCTTCCTCATTAGAATGCCCTTCTAAGCTTAACAAAGTGCTTGGCACATAGTAGCTGCTCATTAAATCCTTGTTGACTTCACAGGCAGACTTGAATGATGGAACCAATATAAGACAAAATTGAAGAGGAATCAAAGTAAAGCCTTACACCTGGAGTTAAAAGAAAGCCATTTCACAAGTAGGCTAGTTTCTTGCTTGAAAAAGATCTAGAGGTCTGAGAGGGCTGCTGGATCCATATCCATTGAATATACAACATGACAGCAAAAAAAAAAAAAAAACCTTAATATGATTTTAGGCTACATTCAGAGCAATGAGAAATGGAGAAGTTATTGACAAATCCTTTACTAAAATCTAGCTACACAAATCCACAGTCATCCTCCTGACCCACCCATCTACAAACCCTCTGAAAAATGGAAAGGAAGCTAATCCACCTCGACCCATTCTTACTGACACCATGCTGGTTCTCTGAGATCAGCTCTTTTCCAAGAGAACCCCACAGACTGCATGGTTCACAGGTCACGAAGAGTCCAACATGAGTGAACAACGAATTCTCTCCCTCTGTCTCTATCTCGGTCTCTCTCTTTATTTGTGAGCTCTCACACACGCGGCCATCAGTTTTATAATTGCCTGTTATGCCTAACTGCTTGTTACTTACTTTCAGCCTTACTGATGCCCCTGCCTCCCCGGTCCTGTTGGGCCAAACACCTGGGATTCGGACCTTGCCCTCAGTACTCATAATTATCATCTGTCTGTATCATACAGACAGACCTGCCAGGCATAATCTCTAAGCCTTGATTCCCGGTCTGTTTTCTGTATGTGACAAAACCTTTCACCATCATTATCACCAATACAAATAATAGCTAGCATGTAGATCGCACTTTAAAGGTTTGCAAAGTGCTTTACAATCATTGTTTCATTTTGTCCTAACAGCAACCCTGCAAGGTAGGTGCTATTTTACTGATGAAGAAACTGAGGCAGGTAGGAGTTAAGTGATTTGCCCAGGGTCCCACAGCTCATACTTGTCTGAGGCCAGATTTCAACTTTTGTCCTTCTTATTTTCGGAAATAGGGCTCTATCCATTAGGTCCTTTTCTCTAACACCATACTGATAGGTGCTTCTGGAGTCAGGATTTCAAATCTGGCCTCAAACACTCACAAGCTACATGACCCTGGACAAGCCATCTCCTCTGTGTTTAATAATAGCACCTATCTCCCAAGATTGTTATGAAGATCAAAGTGCTCAGCATGGGGCCGAGCAAACAGTAGGCACCATATAAATGCTTATTCTCTTTCCCTTCCCCCACTTTTATTTTTTTTTAATTAAGAAGTTTTTTGACAACCTTCAGGGTGGAACTTGATCAAATCCATCCTGAAAGACGAAATAAAACATCTCTACTTGTGTTTCCATCTTGTGCTTCCTTGCCCTCTTTAAAAACACAAATTTGGTGATGGGACGGTTTTTCATTTTGTCTTTATATCTCCAGCACCTAACACAATGTCTTGCATACAGCAAGCAGCTAATAAATGCTTATTAGGTTGAATTCAATGATCATTGTCTTTCTTACAGATTCCACCAAATTGACAATGGAATTCTGTAATTCCAAGTGTCCTCTGAAGCCTACAAGCTGCCTAGCAAAGAAGACCACAGCCAATAAGGGGTTACACATCTCTCCTCACAGTTGCACAATTTTGTGTCTCTCTCTCCACACACATCCGCTGCCAGAAAATTATTGACATTCGCTTTGTCAAGGAGATCTAGGATGACCCGACCCTTTGCCACCATTCAATTGTGGAAAGAAGGTGAAGGGGAGGTGGAGACGAGCACGTCCCAGCTCTAATCTCTGGGTGATTGTAGGCAGGTCGCTTCATGTCAGTAGTAATAAGGACAGGAAAACAGCTCACACGCACGTAGCACTGCAAGGTGTGCAGAGCTGAACGGGTCTCGTTGGATCCTCAAGACAACCCTGCGAGGGAGGCAATGGCGCGTCCATTTTACAGATGAGGAAACTAAGGCAGAGAGGTTAAGGGATCTACCTGTCCAGGGTCACAGAGCTGCTAAAAATCAGAGGCGAGATTTAAACTCACGTCTTGAGAACTTCCAATTCCAATAACTGGCCACTAGGTCACCTAGATCTGTTTCTAAATCTGTTTCCTTGTCGGTAAAGTCCAGATAATAATGATGGCATCGTGTCAAGGAACTCCAGAAATGGGAGCTACTCTTATTGATGAACCACTAGGTGGCACCATAGTACATGGAGCACGGGGGCCTGGAGTCGGGAAGACTCATCTCCCTGAGTTCAAACCTGGCCTCAGACACTTACTAGCTGAGTGACCCTGGACAAGTCACTTAACTCTCTTTGCCTGTTTCCTCATCTGTAAAATGTTCTGGAGAAGAAAATGCCAAACCACTCCAGTATCTCCATCAAGAAAACCCAAATAGAGTCGATTGTTGCTATAAGTATTGTACTGTCCATTCTAAAAGACTGGGAAATGAGTTTTTAAAAATGTCTTCAAGAGAAATCAATGCAGCCATGTTGCCCTCCTCACTCAATGATCTCTAATGGCTCCCAATTACCTTTAGAACCAAATATAACGTCATTTTCTGGCCCTTTCCTGCCTTCCATGACTCTGCAGTCCGGTGACAATGGCCTCTTCACACACCACACATCCATCTGCTGGCTGCCACACCTTTTCTGGGCTGTCCCCTAATGCTCTTGGACCTGGCCTCCCAGGCTTGCTTCAAGATTCAGCACAAACACCCCCTCTTTCCGGAAGCTTTTCCTGAGCCTTCTCCGGCTGAGATGATCTTCCACTCACTCTGTATGGAGCTATTTATTTAGGTATTGTCTCCCACGTTAGAATGTAGGATCCCTGAGGGCAGCAACTGTTCCGGTTTTTTTCTTTGTATTGCCCGAGTTCAGCACAAGCCTGGCACCAGAAAAGCGCTTGTTGGTTTATTGCTTCATTAGATTTTAATCCCGGCTCTGTCCCTTACAACCTGTGTGACCTTGGGTAAGTCATTTCTCTGAGGGCATTGGGCTAGGTGGCCTCCGGGGTTCGCCCAGCTCTAAATTTGCATGGTGCTGATCCACTGGGTCTCTCAGTTATTCCCTTATAACACCAGAGGGCATCCTCTGTGCCTGTACCCACAAGTAGTCAGTACTACTGATTCTCCAGCTGGGGTGAGAGAGCACCGGACTTGGGGTCTTCTCCTCACCTGGGCAAGCTCCTCACATCCTTCCCTCTCTCACTTTTCGGGATCCCAGGACCGTCTGTGAGACCCCGGAGGCTCTCAGCCTTTCACCTTGGAGCCCCCTCTGGGCTTCCTCTGTGCTGGGGGCTTTCACACTCCTCCTTTTCCATTTTCCCCTTTCATTTTCTCTTTCCTAAAATGCACTAACTACAGAGTGGATTTTTTTTTTCCTTTTCCCACCACAGGAATCTTGAGCTTAATGACACCGTGACTCATGAAGGCTCCCAGCCACACCGGGTCCTGCCCACCGCTCAGGACCAA